>NC_133226.1:26216308-26516308 GCF_040436345.1 Pagrus major
TTCACAGTAGCTGCTAAGCTAAAAGTGTTAGCTTGCACCAACCCCAGCTCCTTCAGTTGTTGCTGTGAAACTTGCTGTGAAGCTCTTAGCTCTTGACATTACTTAAAGATGTAATAGAGTATTTTTATCGTGTTGTTTTGCTCCTTTTACTATGTTAAAATATGTCTCCTCCATCTCTGAATTGCTGTAAATAACCTCGACACTGCACTTGAATAAATGTACTTTGTAATACTTTGTCACCGCTGGAAGTTTCACAGCTATCATTTATAAATCATATTATCCATGAGTGATAGTCAGGGTCAGTGGTTTCTCTCCATCACACACACACACACACACACACACACACACACACACACACACACACATGCAGCATGAATTGTCTATTGAGCGGCTCAGTCGCTGCCTTACAGGAGATCAATGTTCAGCGTCGCTCTGCAGCAGGACACAACCCTCCTATCTGCTTCTCAATGTCATCCACTGAGGAGGACACGAACTGCCCACACATGACAGCACATCAATACGAGCCCTCCTGTCACCCCGCGACCCCCCGCTGAGTCTCGTGCAGCACTACTCAGTAATGCTGATATCACTACAGCAGAGCCGGTCTCATCACCGAGGGGTGATGGAGCACAAATGCATCATGGACCACCTGTATTACACTCATCATTGATTCTGCTGCAAGTATCTTGGGATCGTTTTTTTTTTTCCCATGAGTGACAATAAAAAGGATAATGAGATTACAAGATGATCGGAGGCATCAGCTGCACTAATCCAGGCTTTGTATCGGACCGATGTGGTGATGAGAGCTGAGCTGAGAGCCGAGGCCGAGCGATGACCGAAGGAATGAGATGGATGTTCTCAGAAGCTGAAATGACTTTCCTCTGCTAGTTTCAGTCCGTCAGTGACAACATAATGCTCATTTGTACTGAAGGAGGCCAGGAGAAGTGAGGGAGGCTCGTACTCCGTCAGCAGACTGAGGCCTCGTTACAGAAGCTTCCTTAGTCTGAAATCCTGTCTCATCTCAGTTTATGGTGACATTTAGGATTTTTTAGGAAACATTCTTATTTATCTTGCTTTAGGATATGAATTTAGTAATTAAAGAAGCGTTCTTACTGAAGAATTTCCTAAGTTAGGATATATAGACTGTCCTAATTTCAAAATGACTGCCAAAAATGGCAGCACCACCGTTGTTTGGTCTGTACGCCAATGACGTGGAAACAACATGAACACCGACACAGGCCTGTTAGGATTGAAAGGCTAACCATGACTGTTGGACCTGTTAGCTTAATATTTCCCTGACCATGTATCATATGGCAGGCCTATCCTCTCCCCTACCGACAAAATTAATGACGCTGAGTCACCGAAGCTAAAATTAAATGCCCATCTTTTATTTTAGATTACAGCTAGCTAGCTAGTGAAAAGTGAAGTTACATAGCTGTTGTCATGGATACAGGCAGTCTACTGTAGCTTCTGTCAACTAAAAATGACACCTGTGTATTATTCACTTAGAGCAAAACAACGCCCAACAAGAAATCAGCTGACATTTCACACTTAATTCAGTTTATTATTATTCTTTGATAAAAATGCATTTGGAGAAATAAAATAAATCAGCTAACGTCAACACGATGTGGCAACTGAAGCACTATAATCTGACTGCTTTGTAGTTTAAAATAAAGTGAAGCTGCTACCAGGCCGCCTCTACATATGTTATTGTTAGCTTTAAGAATATTTCTACAGTCGTTGTGCTGCAGTTTGGTAATAAAACACCAATGTGGTTTTGAGTTCTGAGCTTCCCCCATGTAACCAAATCCTTTATGTCAGCCGAACGCTCTGATATTACTGTATCCGGTCCACGCTGTCCGAACTATGTTCATGTTGTGGGGGGATGATGAGGTTTCCTGCAAGCAGCACATGAGAAAGGCCACACCAAGGACACATGTCATCGTCTGAGGCCTGCGTTGATTTACACCTGTTTTATAGCTCGAGTTGACTGAGGGGCGGAACGACCGCCAGTTGGGGGGAAGGGGTACTTACATGAATGTGTGCGTGTCCATCTGAGATTATAGGTCATAACTTGGGAGGTGAGCCGCGTGTTAACGACTCCACGATGATGAGACGAGTAACGGAGCTATTTTCATCTACCCACTCACACTTATTTTCATTTACATTAAAGAGGGATTCATATCGTCGTAAACCTGACTGCCATCATCAGAAAATCAATACTGGGAAGGAATTAATTATAATTAGCCTGCATCTGAGATAATCTAATCGTTAACGGTCCAGTTTGCAGGATTTAGGAGGATCTATGAGGAGAAATGAAATATAATATTCATAATCATGTTTTCATTTGTGTATAATCACATGGAAGTAAGAGCTGTTGTGGCTCTGGAGACGCCATCGTACGGGAGGGTAAGACGAGGGGTGTTTGATTGGTTTCCAATCTACAACCTAACAACTAGATGCCAGTAAAATCCTGCACACTGGACCTTTAAGCTTTGACTTTTAATATTTGGTTTTTTAACCACACGTTCAGGGGATGTTGTGTCAGTGTCAGTTTTTAAATCAGTCCACAACTTTGGTCCAGGCTGAAGTATCTCAACAACTACTGATGGACTGTCCTCTAGCGCCACCAGCAGGTTTACATTTATGATTTTTAGAGAAACGTCTCGATGATTGGATGTATTGACGTGAAGTCGCATCACCACCAGGATGAAATATATCCTCTTTGGTGATAACCACTTACTACTGCTCACTAAACTCTTTGCTGGCGCCACGTTTGATTGTAGTGACTAGCTGCTGCTAGCAAACACATCAGCTAGCCGAGGAGCTAGGTGGCTCCATTCGCTGACAGGAGTCTGAAGACAGGGGGGAGTCACCACAGGCTCAGCAGCCTCACACCAGACTTGGACTGAACTCTGAGAGCGACGGAGGTCAGTTTGAAGACAGTAAGGAGGCGATTTACAGCGGCTCCGAGCAGGACTATGACTCCGGAGACGAGAAGACACGGCATCTTGATTCAGTAAAAGAGAGAAACTTGAAGTCAGACGGCGTGCTGTTGTATTTTTACTGTTCAGTCAAGAAAATTGTAGTAAAAATATTTCCTTTCTTGACATTTTATGAGTTTGTAAAATTACAAATTGCCCCTTTAAGCTCAGAGCAGCTCGGCCTCACAGAGCCGCGAGCTCGACTGCAGACTCTCGTTCTGTTACATCCATCACAACAACATTTCTTTCTCTGTGAGGTCAGATTAGGATAATTTGAAATGCGAGGTGCTGCTCTTTAATGTTTGCTTCTCTCAGCTGATTGCTGCTCTCCTGTCTGTCTTCCTGCCTGTCTTCCTGTCTGTCTTCCTGTCTGTCTTCCTGTCTGTCTTCCTGCCTGTCTTCCTGCCTGTCTGTCTTCCTGTCTGTCTTCCTGTCTGTTTCTCAGCTGCTGGCGAGTGCAGTAAAGTAGGTCTTCTGCAATTAAGACTTTCAGCAACCTGGCATTAACGTTAGTTTAAATTGACGTGCAAGAAAAAACGTGCACATTCACACACACTCTCCCCCTGGCTTTCACACACACACACACACGTGCACACACACATGCACACGCACACAGACTGTGCGCAGAGAGCTGTCACACACGCTCAGCGGCTCAGAGAAAAGCATCGCAAATTGACGTGAAGTAAAAGGAAACCCAGGCATTTTAGCTCCATGAGACTATGTGGGCTGACTAAGAGCTGCAGGGCCACACACACACAAACACACACACACACACACACACACACACAAACACAAGTTATTCATGTCAGCACACACAGCGAACACACATTGTGCGAGAGCGTGTGCGTAAGCGCTGCAGGGAGGAAAACTCTGACGGATTGCGTCATGCTCCTGTGTTTCCTGTGACGCCGAGAGGCCTCGCTCCCTCAGACTGCTTTGACTTTTTGTAAAAATATGTCGCATTCATGTTTTTTAACACAAGAAAAAATATGCTTACTCTCAATAAATACAAACAGTGGAGTCCAAAAAGTCTGAGACCACGTTGAAAATCTGTTAATACTGAAAAGTAAATCATCAGAAAGTTTGAGGATTCAGAAAGTAATTGTCTGTAGTCAAATTGTTGTATCAAGCAAAGAGGAGCGTTCTCAGCGCCGAATCATGGCTCGAGGTGTCCAACCACCAGTCTCCACCGGGCCTTAACGGCTGCATTACGGCTGCCGGAGCTGATGGAGAATCAAGGAGACATGCTGAAATAAACACAGCAAGTCAAGAAAAAACATGGTCCGCTTCTGAAATGCTCTCAGTGGGATATGAAGTCGGCACCAGGTACCAGAGACGTGCCCAGTGGAATCGAGGAGGGTTTGGTCCAGACTTTTGGACTTTCAGTTTGATCCGAGCAAGTGTGAAACATCCCCTGGACCACAGTCCGCACCAAACAGCCGAACCTTGGTCGCACCAGAAGAGGTGGTCTTGATCCGCATCAAACTGAACCGTGGGTCGGTTCCTTTCCAGTGTGAAAGCATTATTTTGGAAGGTTTTAGACTTTCGGTAAGAAATGATCTGTGTTTTCTGTGACACCGGGCACATCACGTAGATGCACATGAAGATGAAGCTGAGGAAGACTCAACCACCTGACTGGCTGAGCTTGTATACTGCCGCAGTGTCTTTATCTTCAGGTGGCATCGCTCTCCTATCCTCTGAAACCTGATCAGTTGTATCCAAAGCACGATCAGGCAGAGCCCAAGTGACCACAACATCAGAAGATCAATACGTCAAGCTGAGTTCACTGAGAGATGGACAAGAAAGCCTCCTCACAGATACAGAGCGTGTTAAATAAACAACACAAGACTCCAATCGGCAAATTTCCCAGTGATGATCGACTCCACCCTGACCGAGGAGAAGCTCCCCTCCGTTCTTCAGAGACAAGCTCCACCCTCTGGTTTGATCTCTGTGGAGAAGGATTCATACTGCGGCAGGATAATGAGCCCGAACACCTCAAAGACAGACGGAGTCCTGACGGTCCTGGACTTTCCTCCACAGCCGCCTGACCTCAACCCCATTCAACATTCACGGCGGCACTTAAAGACTGAGAGAGCCGAACAAGAAGCTCTTGTGGAGTCCATACCGGGTCGAGTGCATGCTGTCATTAAAGCAAAAGGGAAACAAACCAAGTTGTTGGAGCCAGATGACAGATAATGTATTTTAAATGTATTTTGTTTACACAGTTTATAAAATACCTCTCCGTCCACACTACATTTGAAAATCCACCTCTCCCTGCTCTGTTTTGGCCTTTCCTCGACACTAAGCTGCTGTTTTTTTTTTTCTTTTCAAACTCCAAAGTGGATAAATCTGTAAAAACACCAGCTTTGTTGTTTTTGTGTGTACAGGATTAAAAAATGAAATCTGGAAAACATTCGTGTAAGCCTGCACAGATTAGAGGCTGTGCAGCTGCAATCAAACAATACAGTCGCTCATGTTTATTTTAAGTGATTTTGAGCGTAGAGCAAGTGGCTGGTCACCTGGATGACAGGTAGTGTTTATGAGCTGCGATCAAATCCTTTTGTTTATGTTGTTTAGTTGACAGCAGGGACAGAAAGATATGTGAGAGAGCAGACTGTCAGTCCAATCCTCACCAGATGTTGGCTCGGATATTTGTCATTTGCCAGCCAAAAATGACATTTGTCTACAATTGTCATTTTTCATCATGTTATTTCAGTGTGTACACATATTTAATCTAATAATGCATGTTTGATGCTTTAATATCTCACTCATGACAACATTTGCATTGACGTTTAAGGTGTTTTATTTTCATACAGCAGCGTAGTAATGAGTCTTAAAACCCGGAAATCAGTTGGTACTTTTACATTTTCCAAATAGTTTTCCTCATAAATTACTTATTTAAACTTTGCACGAGGCTCGCTGCATACTCTGTGTTTCTGGTATTACACTGTGGCCGCACAGCACCCACCGCCATTTTACTTTTTGAAAAATCAATAGTCAATACAAACTGCTGGGGGCGAGTCACATTTATGTTGATGCATGGAGCGAGTATTAGAGTTCGACTGACAGGACGATGGCCGAGGATTTGTTGCCAAAGCGCCTGTTTGGCAACGTGTCGGATAACGTTAGAGGGAATAGAAGTGACCTCACTGAGAAGATGGAGGTTTCATCCTGTCGCCTGCAGCTCTTCATCAAACATCTCCTTCTCGTTCCATACAGACTGAATAAAACTGCTACTGCTGAATTTTTAATTTCTCCGAGCTAATTGTGATTAGTAGGGCATGATAAGTATAAAAACTAAGCATCATCCTTGAACAGGAAGTAGTTTTATGAAAAAAAATGTGTCCTCAAATGGGGACGATGGGTTTATTTTACTGTGTAACATAATAAAGTCACCAGTGGGTAAAATTCTGGCCTCGTCTTTACAAATCGCTCCTTAAATCACATGTGTTTCTGGGACTTCCTGACTTAAATTCCCACATTGATGAATAAAATATTATAACTGATAGGAACAATGGTCCAAAACTACGGGACGAACCCCAATCATACTTTAAAATTGCAGAGGCAGAAGAGGCGGGACAGAACAAATGTTGCTCGAGGGTAGCGGATCAGCCGTCGGACCTTAAATGAGGTTAGTCATCTCAGGAAAACCAGGTTCAGGCAAACCTCATCGGCTACAACAGCAGCATCCCGGTTATTTACGGTACACAGAACATTCCCCAAGGAGTCCAAACACTCCCCCCTGAATTAGGCTGGAACATTTCAGCACTCCTACGAACACACACACACACACACACACACACACACATCGTCATCTATTCAACACACTCATCCATCCCACGACCAAAAACTCCCCCACTCCTGTCCTCACACTGTCCCCACAGCTGTCAATCCACCATCATCCATTCATCATCATCATCCGTCCATTCATGCGCCCTGCTGTCTGTCTCATCCCCCCCCCCCACCACCATCAAACGTCCCTCCACTCCTCCACCGAGGCTGTCAGACTAGTGAGGAAGCGGCTTATACAGCTTAGTTCTGCAAAGACGCATCACCTCCTACTTTATCCCCCGTCTGATGACTCTCTGGGGATCGTTAACCCTTTGCATAAACACAACACACTCGCACACAAGCCTCCCGTTCTGATGACTCGTGGGTGAAGCCAAGCGTAGATTTAAGAATAATCTGGTCTTCGGTTCCATCACGGGTGGATGAAAGCTTTGACGTCATCGAGTTTTCTGTACCTACTCTGAGCGGTGGAGGAGGAGGCAGGACAACAGAACATATGAGAGGACGTTCATGCACAGTGGGGTAAACAAACAGCCACGTATAAGGGTAGCTTTCCTTCAGCCAGGCTAGCATTGAGGCTAAGGTCCATCACTTTGGTCCAGATTTAAAATATCTCAATAACAACTGGATGGACTGCTGTGAAATGTCATGCACACGTTCACATCACCCCTCAGGATCATCTAGAGCCACCACAAGGTGCAAAACTACTTTGTGTTAATTGTAATTAGGAAATGTATTCCAGTAAAGTTGCAGAAAAAAAGATGTAATTAGATTATAGACACATTCAGTAAAAAAAGGGGATTACACGCTGATTCTTCGACGGTACTGTGGGGGATCGAGATGAGCGCCTCATCAGTTTAAGACGAACCTTCAAGCAGGTAGTCCAGCTGTGAGTCGAATCGAGTAGAGCCAGGTTCACAGATGTAATGTGAAAACTACACAATGCTCCTTTAAGTAAAGTACTTGAGTACATTTGTACTTTTCATCACTGCATTTAATTTCAGTGCGTCCAACACTTGAGTTTAAAACCAAATACATCCAACTCTGATGAGATCTACCTTCTTTCTGCTTTGTATGTTGTGTTAATCAGCCAACATTAGCATGCTAACAAGCTAAAATAAGATGATAAACACAGTTAGCAGTGACACCAGCATGTTAGCATACTGATGTTAGCATTTATCTCAGCGCAGCCTCTCAGATTTGGACTCTTCTTGTTAAAATCTGCAACAAATCAGTTTGGATCTGTTCATATTCGGGGCGTCCTGGTGGTCGGGCACCGGCCATGAACTCCATGAAGTCCTGCTGGAGACCTTTTGTTGCATGAACTCCCCCCAATCCTTCTCTGTCTCTCTCTCTCGTTCCCCGTCCTCGCTCTCCTGCCGGCTATAATTAAAGCACAAAATGACCCCAAAATAACTTGTTCGTCTTCTGCTGGTCATGTCGAGTTTTTCTGTAAAAACCAAAAAGTAGAATTTTTTTTTTTAAAAAGTGGAATAAGTGAGGTGGCAGTTATAACCAGTAATTTGCATGTGCATGCGGATGACGGGAGTGCTCGGCATGTTCAGGCTAATAGGAGAGCAAACACCCATATGGTGAGTGGTGAGTGGAAATCACAGATTCAGTGTGTGTGTGTGTGAAAACACCCGAGGAAACTGAAGCCACTAAACTGAGCCAAACAAAACGCAGACCTCAGGCTGACTGTCTCCTCACGTCTTTCTGTCTCCTGTATGTGTTTGTTTGTTTGTTTGTTGTGTGGGGGGGGGGGGGGTTCGCTCGCTGTCTGACTTTATGATGAGGAAGTTGAGCGACTGAAGACAGGTGGAGTAATGAGGCGGAGGAGGAACGAGGTCAACCACATGTCCCAGTGAGAGGAGTCATCAGATATGATGCTCAGCGTTCGATCTTCGTCCAAACACAGTCGGTGAACGTCGTCATCGTCCGTGTCATCGCCGCTGACTGACATTTCATTTCTCCCACGTTCAGACGACATGATGACGTGATATTACTGTCAGCGTGTCAGATTTGGTGATTACAGAGACATAAATGTGTAAAGTTTAGAAGTTAAGTCATATTTAATTCATCCTTGAGTTGATGTTTACACAGGTAACTATTTTTGCAGTTGCTGTTTGCATATTTTCATGTCTGAATCTCTTTACTAGCGCAGTGTTTAATGTACCTCTTGTGTTACCGTACATGTACCGCAGTTAGGTCCTTCTAGCTTCTGATTGGTGGGTTCAGTCACATGGGAGGAGAACAAGGAAGTGTTGTTGTTGTTGTGTTGCAAAGCTAGTGTGCGGAACGGAAAGTAAAGTGCTGCATAAAGAAATTATCCGTCTCCATCCTGCTCTTTCCTATTGTTAAGAGTCAATCAAACCACCACACACCGAACCCTCACGTTACATTTGGTGGCAGCGGTGGGATTTATTTCGGTCATTCTGGTGCGTTTGGTGAGTTTTTATTTCCCCTGAACTGTGGATATCGTCACGTTTTGCTACACGGACTTTTTTTCTCTCCACTCTTCGGAAGCAGCGGATGACCTGACAGCTGATGGTCTTTGGTGATATTAAGGATTTTTTTTTGCACTTTTCTCCCCACTTGGATGGTTGTTGTAACTTTTGTACTGGACATTTTCCCGCCATGGCTGACGAAGAAAGTAACTCTGAGCATGAGCTGCAGCTCTCTCCCGGACAACAACCCAGGTCAGAGGATGTTGCATCGACTGCTGCTGCCCCTTTACCCCCACATCTTGTCTCCAATGCCCTGAAAATTGATCTTCCACCTGTTTTTAAAGGAGATGGGACAGAATCTTTCACAAGTTGGTCTCGACGCTTTGAAGTAGCAGTACAGGCTATGACGTCACCTAATGCTGACCTGGCTCCCATGAGGGCCTCCATCCTCCCTACTCGCTTAGCTGATGCTGCATTCCTGTATTGGGACAGCCTGCCTTCTTCGACCCAGAGAGACTATGATTTGGTAAAGGAGAAGCTAAGGGACGTTTTTGGACCAAAATACTCCCTGCCATTCTTCCAAACACATGTGAATGCTCGCCCTCGTCAATCAGGTGAAAGTTTGGATGTGTACAGCGCAGACATCACTCGTCTTGTGCTAGAAGCTTTTCCCAGTTATGACCACAATGCACTGGAAGGTGAGAAATTTCGCCGTTTTGTTGCTGGCTTGGACCCAACCTTACAGTCAAAAATTCATGAGATGGGGGCAGAGGACCTTGAGGACGCTGTGCGCATCGCCAGCCGCTGTGAGAGAGCACGTGCAGCGCTGCAACTAACCACAGCAGCATCCCCATACACTCAACCTTCAGAACAAGTAGCCATGATTCGTCCTAAACCTCCTGATGACAAACTTCTCCAAGCAGTTGAGCAGCTGACTCTTACTGTCACCAGCCTGAAACATGAAGTACAGCAGTTACAGGAGAAACACAGTTACCTTGCTCAGCGTATGGACTCCAGAGCTGACAGATCCTCCACCGGTGATGCTCGATACAGTGTACGCAGTCCCTCTCCCTCACCTTATCACACCAGACAACACCCCAGAGACTATTACTCACCTGAACAGTATTATGGTCGTGATCCAGAATCCTGCTATGAACATTGTCCTCCTCCCTCTGTTCATCAGAGATACCATGAGTGGAACAACAATGACAAACGTGACCGGCACCACTCCCCATCACGCTCCTCCTACCAGTACTCCAGGTATGGTCACCATGACAACGATGCTAGCAGACACAGACGCAGCCCTAGTCCAGCTCCACTGAGAAATAGAGATGCAGTTCCACACATGAAGAGTAGTGTCCGCTTTCAGTCTCCTGAAAGGCATGCACATTCCAGCTCCAACCGTCAGGGAAACTTTCAGTAGCTGCTGTTGAGGGGCAAACATCAGCTACTGCATCACAGCCCCAGAAGGATACCCCACAGTTAATGCCTGATGACAGTGACTCACAACCTGATGGCTCTGTTTCTTCTAACATCTTTGCTATTGTTGAAGGCATTGAAGTGTGTGCTTTAATTGACTCTGGCTCTTTTGTCTCCATTGTGAGTGAAGATTTTCGAAACTCTCATCCAGCTTTGAAGAAACGCCCTATGTCAGCCTCCTCTGTGCCAGCTCGTTCAGTCAATGGACAGCACCTGGACATCATAGGCAAGTTAACCATTGGAATCAGGCTTGGAAAACAGGTATGGCAGCAGGAATTTGAAGTTCTTAGAGGTGCATACCAGCCAGTCATACTAGGTTGGGATTTTCTGGGAAAACACCATGCCCTCCTCGATCTCAGAAACAAAGTACTGCAACTTTGGGATATGAAAATTCCTCTATTACCCAAAGGACATGAAGTGGCCGCTTGCTGTAATGTGTCTGTGCTAGCACATACAAAGATTCCAGCTATGAGTGAAACCCTCATCACGGCCTGTGTATCAGCAGCTACACCTGCTTCCCCTATGCCAACTGACTATTCTGGTGTTCTCATGCCCAACCCAGCCTGTGACATCGTCGTGGCACACTCACTCAGTGAAGTTCAAAATGGCACAACTGTGGTTCGAGTCTTAAATCCCTCCAGAGACGACATTGAGCTGCATGCTGGTCAACACCTTGGTGAGTTTCATTCTGCTTCATCTGTTGACATTATACCAGCTGAAGAAGCATGTTGCGCAACCTCTCCTGTGTATGATTCAGGTCCACCTGTACAGATCAATGACACAAATCTGACATCTTTTCAAGTTCAGTCTCTGAAATCACTGCTCCAGAAATACTCAGAAGTATTCAGTAAAAACTCAGAGGATTATGGTCGCACGGGCATAATCAAGCATCATATTCGCACTGGGAATGCCACACCAATAAAACAGAGAGCTTACAGAGTAACACCAGAACAGAGAGCTGAAATACAGACCCAAGTGGAAAACCTGCTGAAAGCGGATGTCATTGAAGAAAGCTATAGTCCCTGGGCTGCGCCAGTTGTTTTGGTGCGCAAGAAAAATGGCACGTGGCGTTTCTGCCTGGACTACAGAAAACTCAATGTGGTGACAATCAAGGATTCCCACCCTCTTCCCAGAGTCGACGACGCACTTGATGCTTTGTCGGGCTCTGCTTGGTTTTCCACAATGGACCTTCAACATGGCTACTGGCAAGTTGAGCTGGAGGAGAAAGACCGTGAAAAGACAGCATTCACGACAGGCAGTGGACTTTATCATTTCAAAGTTATGCCGATGGGACTCACTAACGCTCCAGCCACATGCCAACGCTTAATGGAAATGGTACTGCGTGGCCTTCCATGGAAAACCTGCCTAGTGTATTTAGATGATGTCCTCATTTACAGCCGCTCTTTCAGTGAACATCTCCAGCACCTGGAAGAAATCCTCTCCAGATTCAAGTCAAGTGGCTTGAAACTAAATCCATCAAAATGCTGTTTTGCTAGAGATCAGGTGCAATTTTTGGGCCATGTTGTATCCAAAAATGGAATTCAGCCAGACCCCAAAAATGTGGAAAGTGTTCAAGACTGGCCTACTCCACGCTCAGCAACAGAAGTAAGAGCATTTGTAGGACTTTGTTCTTATTACCGCAAGTTTATCAGGAACTTTGCACATCACAGTGTCTCACTGCATGCACTCACTGAGAAGAATGCACCTTTTTGCTGGACTTCTCACTGTCAGGATGCATTCACGTACCTGAAACATGCACTCTCAAACCCTCCAGTGGTTTCATTCCCTGATTTCACATTACCATTCTCCCTCTACACCGACGCTTCAGGCTCTGCTATTGGTGCTGTGCTGGCTCAAAAACAGGGACATCAGGAAAAAGTGATTGCCTATGCTAGTCATGTTCTCACAAAAGCAGAAAGAAAATGGTCAACCTACGATAGAGAACTCTGGTCTATTGTCTGGGCAGTACGACATTTTCGCCACTACCTGTACAAGCAGCCTTTTGTTATTGTAACAGATCACAAACCTCTTTTGGGTCTCAGGAAAATACCCATTGATAATGACAGAACCGGTCGTCGTGCGCGCTGGGCTCTTGAACTTGATCCTTTTGAATGGACTGTGATTCACAAAGAGGGCTGCCGCCACCTTAACGCAGATGCAATGTCACGTCGCCCTGCTGACACCAGACCAACAGAGCAGAACACCTCCTGCACTGCTCCTGCCAGTCCACACCCTGACAAAAGACACTCAAGTCCTGTAAGTTCTGTATATCACCACAGCTCCTGCAGTACTGATCCAGAACCAGTTTCCTGTAACCAGACTAAACCACAGCCTTCTAGTCCAGATTTGCAGTATGCTACGCCGTCTGTCTCTTCCACATTCATGCTTCAGCTCCCTGAAGAAGATCTTAAACGGGAACAGCAACAAGATTCTGTACTGTCTGAGGTTATTAGCTGGAAAACTAAAGGTCAGAAACCACCCTACTGGTGCCTGAAAAAACGCACACCTGCTGAGAAAACACTTTGGCAAGAGTACCACAGACTTACCTTTCATAATGGTTTACTCTGTCGTGAAGTTTTCATCCCACTCACTAAGTCAGTGCTGCATCAAGTTGTTGTCCCCCAAGCCTTAAAAAACACTGTCTTACAACTGCTGCATGGAAATCCAGTAACTGGTCATTTGTCTGCAGATAAAGTCCTGAAACGTGCGCAGCAACTGTGTTACTGGCCATTCATGTCACGTGACATCAAGATGTGGTGCAAACAATGTACTCCATGTGATGCAAGACGGAGTCCCATACCTCATCAGAGGGCTCCGATGAACACAATTGTTGCTACTGAACCCTTCCAAAAGGTTGCAGCTGACATACTTGAGCTCCCCGTTACAAGTCGTGGCAACAGGTATGTGCTTGTTGTTCAGGATTACTTCTCCAAGTATGTTAACCTGTATGCTATTCCAGACCAGCGCTCCACAACAGTTGCAAAATGTCTGTTTGAAAGTTTCATCTGTGAGCATGGCATCCCTGAAATGCTGCATACAGATCAAGGACGTCAGTTTGAGTCAGATTTAGTAAAACACCTATGTCAACTGCTTGGCATCAAAAAAACACGGACCAGCCCATATCATCCTCAGTGTGACGGCATGATTGAGAGATTCAACAGAACACTTATTGATCAGTTAGCCAAGACACTTCTCCAGCAGCCTGGTGAATGGGATGATTGCCTCAACCAAGTTGCTTTGGCTTACAATACCAGCCCTCATTCTACAACAGGGTTCACTCCATTCTTCCTCACACATGGTCATGAAGCCAGAATGCCTGCCAACATGCTGTTACCAAATAACATGCCATCTTCATCTACTTCAGGCTCTCCTGCTGACTATGTCGCACAGTTGACTCAGAAACTTCAATCAGCCTTTGGTTCTGCTGCATGGAACAGAGACTGCGCCCACAACCAGCAGAAGCAACAGTATGACAAAAGTGTCAGGCACACACCCTATGCTTCTGGAGATCTTGTGTGGTTAAATGACCCCACTACATCAAAACAAAAACTCTCTCCTCACTGGAAAGGCCCCTTTGAAATATTGGAGTGCCTCGGCTCTGATGTGGATTCTCCTGGAGTGACATACAGGATTCATTATCTCCTGGATCAGTCTGACAAGTCCCAGATTGTCCATTACAACCGACTCAGACCATACAATGCTCCTGTACCGGATCATGGACATAAGACACCTGATTGTGACTCATCTTTGCAGTCCCAACTTCCTCGCTTGACTGCATTGTCAGGTGCTTTGCCCTTTAAACCGTCAACCTCTGCAGCAACGACAGGCTACCACAAATCCAGCCGCAGCAGTGCTCCACCACTGGCCCCTCAGATTTGCCAGCCCCAGACTCAACCTCAACCTGAGCCTCATTCCCACTCTCCCCTGTCACCTTCTCCTTGGACTCAGTGTTTGACTGCTCCCTCTTCTGGTCGGGGTAGGGCACGCCAGTCTGGCATTGCTCTCTCTGCTACTCCTGGTCAAGGTTCCAGTTCTTCGCTGCGTCCCAGCAGACGCCAAGTTAAACCTCCCAGATACCTTGTGGACTATGTTCTTAAGTGAGACAGTTGCCTTGTTTTTTTTTTTTTTGGGGCGGGGGTACTTACTTATTTCCCCTTAATGTCTGAAACGAGGACGTTTCTTTTGTGGGAGAGGGAGGAAATGTAAAGTTTAGAAGTTAAGTCATATTTAATTCATCCTTGAGTTGATGTTTACACAGGTAACTATTTTTGCAGTTGCTGTTTGCATATTTTCATGTCTGAATCTCTTTACTAGCGCAGTGTTTAATGTACCTCTTGTGTTACCGTACATGTACCGCAGTTAGGTCCTTCTAGCTTCTGATTGGTGGGTTCAGTCACATGGGAGGAGAACAAGGAAGTGTTGTTGTTGTTGTGTTGCAAAGCTAGTGTGCGGAACGGAAAGTAAAGTGCTGCATAAAGAAATTATCCGTCTCCATCCTGCTCTTTCCTATTGTTAAGAGTCAATCAAACCACCACACACCGAACCCTCACGTTACAAATGTTTGCTGTGACTTCAGAGAGAGACGTGACAGACTACATGTTTGTCCCCAACCAATCATGAGCCTGCAATGATGTCACGAGGCCAATGTTTTTGGGAACAACAATGTTCTTTTCGGTTCATTATAAAGATTCGTGCTCCGACTGCGTAGTCGCACTCACTGAACCGAAACAGTTCAGTTCAGCTCTCTAACTCGTCAACTGAGGACGGAGAACGTGGCTGAATGAAGAAACAGAAACTGCAAGCTGACGTCTTGAACAGCTGAGGAGCTCGAGTCATGTAATCTGAGTACTCAGATCAGTTTTGTATTGTAACGAGTAACGTAACACGTTAGCTCTGCAGTTCAAGTCCTCCGTTATTTAGTCCGTTACTGGAAAAACTGCTGTCTTTTCCTTTTGTCGCCACAAAAATAAAATAAAATGCACGTTCATCGTCTCTGTGCTTTTATGGTTTCTGTGTCAGCATTTTTAAACATCATATATTCGACTATAAGAGCTCGTGTTGTAGTGTTTTCATTGAAACAGCTGTGCCTCATACTGTACACATCTGCGTCTGTTCGTAATTAAAGCTGCTTAAAGCACAGTCAGTGTTTTTTCGTATCCCTGCTCATTTTATCCAATCAGGACAGCGAACTCCATAAAGAGGCGGTCCTGTCTGCTCGGGGAACACAGTCCGAGCTGTACGGAGCCATTTTATGGTCTTTTTTTGGTTGTTTTTTTACTTTTTCTTCAGTTGTTTAGCAGAACGCTGCAACCCTGTTTTACTGTGAAGCTCCAGAAATGTTTTGTGGACGACGAAACTTCACCTGACTTTCAATCAACATGGAGAGGGGTGGATTTTCATTTTTTGGGTGAACTGTTCCTTTAAGTTTTGTATTCCTTCCTGTGAAATGATTAAAACTGCACCGATGCTGCTTGTTCTATCTCAATTTGTGTTAATAAAGTTATTATTATCATATTATCATTTCACACTCGGCCCTGATTTCAGTCAGAATCAAGAGGAGAACCCGTTCAGGTCTGTGTGACGTCACTGTATCGGAGCCTCGACACCATTATTGTCTGCATTTTCTCCAGTGGGTTGAAGTGGGACCTCTGCGGAGGTCGTGTGAGGACATTTTTTGACAAATAACGAATGGACGGTTGATCCACATATTGCTGCTGGTGGTGTGTGTCGGACATCTTTGCCCGGAGGTCCCTCACAGAATATGTGGGTCATGTGGGGGGAGATCCACACACAGCAGCATATTACAGCCATAAAGGTCTTCTGTTTACATCTATTACACACACACACACACACACACATATATATAGACTATGAACATCTGCCCCGCCATCCTCCTTCCCTGGCTGTGAACAATTCAAGTGCGCCCGTGATATACTGCTAATCAAACACTCGGGGGCCACAGTGGATTCCTGCAACACATCTGCTGCTCCTGCTGTGCTGAGAGAGCGCTGGGAAACGATAATGCCTCAGCTGCAGATCTGAGGAGGAGGAAAGTCAATTACTGTACGTTTCAACCGTCCAAATTGCTAAACGGTCCAACGAATGAGCTCGTGTGAGAGAGTGAGACGAGGCCTCGCTGTGGAAGTAATGGGGAAATGGGGGAAATTCATGAATTTCAATTGATTGCTTTTTATGGATCGGGTCAGAATGAACTTGACCCCGACCCTGAGACTGTTTTATGATCCAAAGAGGCCGTTTAACCCGACTCAAGAGGACATAAAGAAACTATAAGTGACATAAATTAGCTGTCTTTTATTGTCTTGAATACAATTAAAATCCCTGCATGTAAATCCTTATTAAAGTTAAAGTATGCGAGTATTATCGGCAAAATCTACTCGAGTAAAGCTTCCTGGACGACCTGAGATCCACAATTCATATGAAAATATGTTATTTACATCGTTTTTAAGCTGAAACTGCACCCGAGCTGCTGAGATTAAACTTCATGAGTCGAATATAATTCGAATAGTTTTGTTTTTGTTTTAAATAAAAGCAGTTCTGTAGTAACGAGTCCTAAAACCTGGAAATCAACTTTGTTTCACTTCCGGTTCCCTCGTCTAAAAGATGATGGGTTTTTTTAAATCGCTTTTTGATTAAAGTGTCTTAATGAGACTACAGAGGTCGTCGGGGACATTAAACATCATCACAGCGAACACGGAGACTCATCCACTCACTCGTCCGTCTTTACAGAAATGATTTGTGGACTACGAACTTTCCACCAGCGTGTGGGGGAGGAGGAGATGACTGGATTTTCATCTTTGGATGCACCTATCCTTTAAATCCCCTCTAACTGAGAGGATAATGAGCCATCCTAGCAAAACGTTTCTGTAATTCGGATAACACTACCCTTTCTGTTTTTCTACTAAAAGCAGCACTCAAGACAATTAGGTCTTCAGTGCCAACATCTCAGAAAGCACAGACACAAGGAAAAAAAAAACCTACAGTAGGAGATATTTCCCCTGAGTTCAGCAGGCAGGGGGTGTTGAGTCGGCGTGAAGCGTTTCTGTTCAAGCACATTAGCCACATCAGTCAGCACCTGAGCGCTCAGCGGTCTGTATAATCCACCACCACCCACCTCACACACACTGCACTCGATACAGCCGATCGGGGGGTCAAAAGGGCCATTCAGCCGGGATTACAGGGAGCATGGGAAAGAAGAGGGGGCTCAATAAACCCGACTGTGGCTGAGGATGATAGAGCAAAATAAAAAAGTGAGTGTTACAGTATTGCAAATCGATTTCGCGCACACACTGAGCGAATGCATGCTTCCTTTTCTTCCCCTTCGCTCTTCATCCCTTCCTCCTCGGCTTCGCCTTCACTGCTGCCACTACATGTTAGGCAGAGAGCTTCCTGCTCCTTCACCCGCTGTACCGACAGTTTCTCTGGACTCGAGCTGACCAGGCGACGCCTCCTCATCTACTGGACACCGTGCAAAAAGACACTCTTTCCAAATGGTCTTCACTAGAAATAGTTTGTTGTATTAGGGAAGTTAGCCTGCTCACACTCTTTGCTCGGAGTAAGAAGAGAAGATCGATACCAGTGCCTGATGAATCCAGGTGACAGCTAGCTTAGCTTAGCATGAAGACTGTAAGAAAACTGTGAGCCTGGTCCTGCCAAAAAGTACAAAAAATCTACCAATCAGCATTTAATTCATACAATATTCTCACGTTTTCTGTAGCATAAAGACTGGAAACTGGGAGAAACAGCTAGCCTGGCACAAAATCTGCCGACCAGTACCTCGAAAAATCTTGCTAATTAACATGTTACATTGTTTGTTAAACCTAATATATATACAACTGTTTGCAGGTGTAAATAGTGAGGAACAATCCATGTAAAATGCCACATTTATATGCTGATTAGTCAGCTTAGTATGCTAAACATTAAGCTAGGACCAGCAGGTCGCAGCACGGAAAACCAAAATTAATTAAATCCACCATCCAGAACCTCTAACACCTGTTTCACACCGGACAAAAAACCCACCAACACCCGGCTTCACTTAACAGGTGTTTATCGAGCTATTTCTCCTCACTTCCTCCTTTTCAGCCGTGAGAATGACGACAGCCACTAGATGTCGCCGCCGGACAAGAAACATAAATATGTGAAATAATAAGCTGCTTTCATAGTCGACATATGTGGTCGTTTATCTGACGAGGACAGGCTGGTAAGAACAAGATATAACGTGGTTTATTGAGCTTTATATGCTAAAAATGAAGCAAGCAGGCGATTAGCTTAGCTCAAGCTAAGCATGAGAAAACAGTTGGCTAAAACTGAACAAACATTTGGACCACAACTTGTCATTTTCATTATATTTCTGTTTTTGTACGGATTAATAGAATATAACATGTTAATTTATGAGCTTCAGAGGTGCTAGCAGGCAGGGAATCAGGCTAGCTATTTCCCCCTGTTTCAAGTCCATACGCTAAGCTAAGCTAAGCTAAGCTAACCAGCTGCTAGTTCTAGTTTCATGTATATGTATGGCAGTGGAATCAATTTCTTACCTAACTCTCAGAGAGAAAGTGAAGTGTTTCTCAGATTATTGAGCACTTCCTTTTATTTATTACATCATTTATTCAAATACAGAATCTGCTGCGATGGACAAACACAATATGATTTGACTGTTGATGATATTTTGTTCAGTTGTATTTGACATACTTTAGAGAAATAATTAATTAATATAATTAATACAACAAAATAAATAAGAAATCAGATTTAACATTATTAGATTTTTTTAATCTAGTATCCGACAGGCTCTGCTGAGTAAGAAGGTACTCGAGGTTCACCTGTGTTTTTAAGATGAAGAGGTAAATTGACAAAGTGCGTCTTGTTCTGTCGCTGATGACGTCAGCCGGTTGTGAATACGGCGTTTCGAGGAAGCAAATAAAATGTAAATGTCAAATGTATCTGAACACGAGACATAAATCACAGTCAGGCGTCAAAAATCATGTCAAAGTGATTTTTCTGTATAAATATTAAACACTTGTTTTTTAAATAAATGTAAGAAAGAAGAAATGTCCCTTTAATGTAAGATGATTTATTTCATCCTCATTAGATCAGAGACATTTTACTTCTTATTACTTCAAATTTGCCGGCTTGCATTCAACATGAAATAACAAAGTTCAACCTAAAAGCCATCAAGTTGTATTTTCCTCCATGAAAAGCTGTAATAATCTCAGATAAACGTGCGTCTCCGGAGCAGGAACATCTCGTCTTACCTGAGGCCTTCACACAGATGTGCTGCTGTTCTTTTTTCTCCTGTCAGGATAGAGAGAGTCGCTTCAGTGTGACACAAAGTGAATCGCCAGCAGCTCCGTCTCAGCATCCAGCATCCTCTCCGCCACTCTCCTCCTCACTGCTGCCTCCTCGACTCACACACTGTAGTAAAAGCCTCGCTCCGCCTCCCTCCCTCCATCCCTCCCCCACCTCTCTCTGATTCTCTCTCTCTCTCTCTCTGTTTAACTAAATCCGTCCACTCTCATCTCATCAGCACGAGACAAAATGGTGATGCCACTATTGCTGGCAAAGTGAACTATATGAGGAAAAAACCGTTTATACGGCTTCAGTTCACTGAGCTGAACTCTGCAGCTTGTTCTGTCCGAGATGTTTCCTCAAGTCCTGATTTTAACTGCAGTGCTTTTTATTTTATGCTGCTTTACACTAATGTGCTGCTAAATCTGAGAGGGAAATATGATACTTTGCAGATTAAGATATTACATATTAAACATCTGATGAGCTGAACTGTGACCCTTCAAAAGAAATCAGCGTTTTAGTCGTTCTTATCATATTTCTGACAGCTTAAAGCAGCAGAAAATCCAGTCGTCATCTCCTCCCTCCATGTTGATATAAAGTCAGATGAAGTCTCGTAGTCCACAAAACATTTCTGGAGCTTCACAGTAAAACAGCGTCGCAGCATTCTGCTAAACAAGTGAAGCAGCTGGAGACTTTTAAAATGCAAATAAAACAACAGAGAAGAAAAATGGCTCCATTCAGCTCGTCCGTCGTAATCCAAGTCTCTGGAAGATCCCACATTTGTCTGAAAAGATGTTATTTAAATCCTTTTTTAAGACGAAAGCTTCAGCGTACCCCGTCTGCACGTGCTCGACTGCAGGGTCGAGGATGTAAATAACAACTTTTCAAATCAATTTGGGATCTCGAGGCCTCAGGAGACTTGGATTACACCATTTTCTGTTTTTTGTTTTATCGCTTGTTTTCTGTTTATTTAGCTGCTTCAGTTGTTTGGGCGAATGTTTTGCTGTGAAGCTCCAGAAACTGACGAAACCTCACCTGACTTTCCATCAGCGTGGAGGTGAGGAGATGATGACTGAATTTTCATTGTTTTGTTTTGTTTTGTTTTTTTAGTCCCATTTCCAGCTCGTCAAATACCGACAGCTTGAGACTGCGACCGACCCGACCTATGATCCGAAAGCATCAGCGTTTGACGAGTTGGGAATAAAATCAACTTTCTTACAACGTGGACTTAAAAGAGGAACTCCGCCAATTTCACACACCAGTTTCCAGCTTTTTGTGTGTACTACAGCATGTGTGAAAGAAGTTGTGTAAAGTCCTTTTGTGTCTGCAGAGGGAGCTGCATTAAGTGTGACAAACTGCCTCAAGTGATGCCACTCGAGTCAGCGTCGTTAAAGACGTCAAGTTTGAAAATGAAAACCATTTTTGTCGGTGTGGAGTGAGCCTGCAGCTGCTCCTCATCTCTGCTACATTAGCCGCTGCTAGCATAACAGTTTATTTGCATTGTGGGTAATGTAGGCGCCAGGATATGAAAGCAGTCCACTGGTCGAGGATAAGCACATTGACTCATTATGGACAGTTTTAAAAGCAAATAATCAAATTACTTTTTTTCTTCCTTTTCAAAACCTGCCGCCTGCATTACCCATAATGCAACTCAGCCACTGAGTGACATCACTGGAGGCAGTTTATCAGATTACATGCAGCTTCCTCTGGAGCCACAAAAGTCATCCTTTAACACAGACCGCAGATCTATCACAGTAAATAACTGAGTGCTGCCAGCGCCGAAAAATAACCACAACCAAGCTGAATAATGCTACTTAATGTGAGTGGATCGGGTATTATGGCACTTGTTACGTTAATTAGCAGCATTTCCTCGTTAAGTTAATAAATAAAACAACATTGCATTTCTGTTCAAACTAAAAATTCATCGTATATAAACGTGATTTCTATGTGACAGAGTTTTACAGTGCAATGCTGGATCAGCTGAGGACTCTTTCCCATCCAAACTTCTCAAATGGCTTCATCTGAATATCTGTTTGAAGGCCAGAGATGTAAAAATCATCCAAAATTTGACCAAAAGAACAGGAGATTGGAGAAATTATCGTACTTAAAGTGTTTCTAACTGGTATTACTGTCAGCATCGCCAGCATCACTGTTGCAAAGACAACTGGATCGATTCTGTTTGACCAACAACACAGAACAAAAACATTTAGTCTGTAACGAGACGTACAAGCAGATAGAAATGTGTTCAAAACTCAAAAATTGCACATTGATAACGAGTTTTATATGGAACAAATCTAAACACCATAATCAAAAGTTAAAAAACAACTTGTCAATTCAGAGCCTGAATTCTTCTCCGAGCACTGATTAAATAATGAAACGTCTTCTCCCGTCCTTGTTTTAAAGGTTAAACTCTGCTTTCCCTTCAGCTCGGCCTCTCTGACTCTATACGTGTGCCACTAACGGGCTTGTATTCATGCACCATATGGGAATACTTTCTATTAGATCTATTTTTGGCCCTTTATTTCCCCTCAAGCTAAACAGCTGCACTTATTATGTGCAATACAATACAAATCCAATAGGCCTGCTGCACTGTGCAATTAGAGCCCGTAATGATTATGTAATTCTATCATTCAACAAACACAGACGGGAGTTAACCTTAAGACATTTTATTTACGAGAGCGGTCACTGGAGCAACAAAGACACTGACACTGTCCCACATGTGGACGCTGACATGTGGAGGTATTAAAATGAGCCTCCTGGTCTGTGGAGACTCTTTGATTCATTGAGCTGTGGCTGGTGAGCCCCAGAGGACCTTGTTCTGCCTTTTAAAAGGTTCATCTTAAATTAAACAGCTTCCAGTTATCCAGCCTGTGCAGCAGAGCTCGGCCTGCTGTTGCCCTCTTGTGGCTCCTTCATTGTGATGTCTAATAATCCCTCCTCTGTGTCTGTCTCTGCCATCACGCCACATTGCACATTTAATTGGCCGAACATTTCGCCAGCTAGGAGATTTGCACAAATGTAACGTTAACTCGAGCTTGAACAAGTGCCAAAACAAGCCCTCATTAAGCCACGAGATGTGGAGAGTGTCGCCTCCTGCAGCAGAACACAGATTTGAGTTTTAATTAAAGAAATACAATGATGGAAATTACAATCAGGCGTCAGCAGGGCCCTCCTCTCTGTCTGACAGGCAGGTGAAGCTGTGAGAGTCGATTGAGCTTCGCTGCATCTTCAGGCTCGACAAACAGGAAGTGATCAGGATGAGAAAATAAAATATTTATCCACAGAGTGCCTTTTTAAAGATGCTTAAAGCTTTATACTGCAGGCAAAACAAAATGTTATCATCAGAACCACGTTTACATGGTGAAGCAACACCTCATATTAAAGAAATAGATCATTTCACTCTTAACAACAACAGTAGTAATAATATAAATAATAATAACTTTAAAGCAAGCAGACACAGTAATAAAAACATTAAAGCCAAATTTAAAAGATGTGTTTTTAACTTCTTTTTTAAAAATACCAATGAGTTCACAGTTACGAAGACATAACGGGAGGCTGTTCTACAGTTCGGGCTGTCGTGGCTGAACGAAGCATCACCAGATTGTTTTTGTGGGATACTTTAGGAGCTTTTAAAAGAAAGTCAGTGGAGGATCTGAGGGTTCTGGACGAGACATAAAAGGAGAGGTACTTTAAAATCAATTCTGAAATAAACCGGTAGCCAGTGGAGTGAAGCTTTCCATCAGTCGGGATCCAGAATCCAGAATTATCTTTGGTTGAAAGAGAGTTACAGTAATCTGACCGACGTGTAATAAAAGCATGTAAAAGGGTTAAAAAGGATCTAATTTTTGTAACGTTCCTCAAATGATGAAAAGATGTTTTGGTTACTTGTTAAAATGGCTGATAAAATTAAAGATCAGAATCTAAAATCACTCAACAAATGCTGTCACAAGTCTCTGTCTTTCCTACAATGAAATATTTTATAAACCATTTACTGAAAGTCTCCCCATGTCTCTTATTTATGGAGCACTTTTGCTTTATTTTGGTAAAACTATGAGCATGAAACAACCAGGACGAGGTGAGCTGACGAAGCTCCACGCATGTGAAAAGCTCCCCAAGACAAAAGAGGACACACACGAGATCATGTGTGTGTTTCCTCACATGAACCTTGTTTTAAAACTAAATCAACTTACCTGCCTGTTCAGTTCAGTTCAGTGCAGGTTTCCAGCTTCATTACACGCTGCAGATGTTTTGACCACAGATGAAACATTAATAACTAGCTCGAGGTGTTTCACGTCTGATTGTTCCCTCACATATTTACATAATTAAGTTACGCAAACACATCATTAATTACATGAGCTCAAGAAGAGGAGAGCCTCAGTGCTGCCTCTGTCTGTATCACCCTGAGCGTGATGTACTGTAGCTGCACTGTAACAAGAGGCTGATGGATGCACGATGTGATGGAGGCAGCTGTGCTTCAGGGATGAAGCTCGAGTTGTGTTTGTACAGTGGTTAGTGAAGATGATGGCCACAGGGCTGCCCAGGAGCAGGACATCCCAAACAATGCACAGATACGAGTGTTTAATTATAGAGATGAACGGAGAAGACGTGCTCGTGAGGGAAAACATGCTGCCGGTTGATTAGTCTGAGCAAGAGAAGATGTCAGGACGGCTTCAGGCTGCAGGAATCATCATCATCTCAGAGGAGGCATCAGTACAAGTGTTTTTTCTCCAACCGTTGCATCCCCCACGTCCCACCGTATACAAGATTCATTGCACGTTGGTGATGGTTGGATTTGTTTTGCAATACGGCAACTATGGTGGACACACGAAGCTAACTACAGTAGCTGAACACACTTTTAACATAAGGAAGGGGTTTGAAGTCACTCGGATACCTAACGATGCAATTATTTTAAAAAACAAGGGACACAAACACTGTCAAGGTTGCTAGCCGACAAAAGTGGAGCTTCCTGACTCGAGGTAAAGGTCGGGTGGAGCTGGTGACATCTGTAGGACAATCCCCACAGACCACAGTCAACCGAGTCAACCAGAGTTGTTGTTGAGTTGCTCAGATTGTGTTCATTTTGTCATTTCTCATAACTTTTGTGCGTCTACTGCAGTTGAGTAGGCTACTGGACGCTGGGACGCTGCTGAAACGTGCCGTGGTGCTGCTAGTAGAAACACGAGCATTGTGTAGAACGGCTGTGATAAGTGTATCACAGCAGGAACATTTTCTCAATGAACAGGAACACTGGACAAAAGACAAAAGACAAAAGACAAATCTCAGTGAAGGACGAGGAATAACAGGCAGGTTGGAGAGAAACCTGAGCAGGGGAAGCACAGATAATGACAAATGATGGATAAATGCCACATTCATGAACGTGCTGAGATCTTAAGGTCAGTTGTGTGTGTGTGCGTGTGTGTGTGTGTGTGTGTGTGTGTGTGTGTGTGTGTGCATGTGTGTGCATGTGTGTGTGTAACTCTGTTCGGTAATGTCATAAATGTCATAAATAACCCTGGGTATGAAGTCCTTCAGAGAAATTGTCCAGATGCTGCTTGTTCTCTGTATATGCCTGAATGCCTCCAAGTGTGTGTGTGTGTGTGTGCATGTGTGTGCGTGTGTGTGTCCGTCCACTGCAGATATGTCATAACCCATCAACTTGTATCTCTGTCGGTGGCATGAAACCAGCTCATGGAGCGGTTTGAGCTCGGCGCTGAGTCTCGTGAGTGAGTGGTCGCTCTGAAAGGGCGTCCTGCGGCGGACCTCAAACCCTCCCCGAGGACCGAGTCCATCTCCCGCTGACGTCAGGCTGACAGAAAAGGAGGGGAGTGAAGGGAGAGAGGGCAGAGAGAGGAGGACAATACGATGGGAGACAAAAATACAAGAATTACAGCTGCGTTCAAGGGTTTTTTTCAACCATCAATACAAAAGATTAACACCAATGTTAAAATCATTTGGTTTGGCCTGTTCGCATAAATGGCTATTTGGGGCAGTGTAATCTAATTTATAAATTTGGCTTTTCTTCTTGGTTAGTCTCATCTGGTCCCAGGGCAGAGACCATTGTTTCCCACAATATTATCTGAGGGCAGGTGAATCTCTCCTGGTCTCAGGGCAGAAGTCGTATTTTTCTGTTTTAAGGCAACGTAGTTGGACAGGAGAATGTTACTTCAGCCCTGGGACCAGGAGAGACTTAACAACTTACAGCTCTGCCTTGCACATCCAATCAGTCTACTAGATAGCCCTAGCTTGCTAGCTTCAGAAAACATATCTCAGCATTACCATTATAGTGAATGCACATACATTGTGCCATAATGACACCTCACCCCATTGGTTGTCAGATTGAACCAATCACAAACGTTTCTGCCCTCAGGACAACTTTGAGTAGAGAAAATTCCCACCTGCGCTGAGCACACTCAGAGTTGACCTGAATTCATGACTCGGGCACAAACGTTCATGGACGAGGTTTAGTTTAATTCACCTGACTTTTAGTCTCTTTTGCCGACTTTCTTCTTCACTCTCTGAAGCTCTAGCGACAGTCAGCCACATGAAACGCTCCGTTACCTTTATTAAAAAATGGAAACATTTGGGTTAATGTAAGAACACAACTCAACAAAAATATAAACAAAGGTCTGGTCGCAGAAATGTTACATCTTATATCTTTAACAGACACAAAGGCAGTGAAATACAAGCAGAGAGAATAAACTCAGATAGTTTTCCTGAGGGAGCAGCAGAGGTACGCTCATCTTGGATTATTTCCCACATGGTTCCTGGAAAAAGGTTGTTTTTTTTAAGGCTTTCAGGGGAAACCATCTGTTTCCCCTCAACACCTCGCCCATAATCAGCCCTGTGAAACCAACAAAACAGCAACTTCAGTCTTTTGGCTACAACAACCTTTCAACATACAGCAGAATTTATAACTGGAAATTGAAGTATAACCGGTGTGTGTGTGTGTGTGTGTGTGTGCATGACATGAGGGAAACAACAGTCTTGTCTGGTTCTGAAACCGTCTCCCTCTGGGCCGTCAGATGATGACTGGGCAGCGTCTGGACCAACCAGGACGCCCAGCAGCAAGGAGAGCAGGAGGCCTTCACAGAACAGCGAGTGACTCAGGTGGTGAAACATTTAGACGGCGTGCGATGAAACCGCATGTGGCTCTTTGTCCTCTGATCCTTCTGCATCGCTTAGAAAGGATGTGAGACACTTTCAGTTTTAAATGTTTTCATTCAACGTAAAATATTACAGACATATCTTCAGTTGTAACACAGAACATACATTGTTTTGACGAGTAGATAGTTGAAAGACCCTTTTTTAACCTTTTTTTCTGGTGTCCTCTCTCTCGTTAATGTCGTTATCCTCATTAAGCACCGGACTCGTGTCGGCTTCATTGTACCTCGTCCCACGAGGCAAACGGGATTAAGGATAAACTAATACGGATCCTGTTTCGGAGCCTAAAGGTCTCCAGATGAGGTTTAATGCAATCATGACAAAAACACAAACAAAACATGATCTAATTACGCAGCAGAGAAGAGCCGACTTTTAAATGTTAATTGTAAGTAATATTTAGAGCGAATAAAAGTTTATCTTCGACCTTGTTAAAGGGTCAGTTCACCCAAATTATGAAGAGAGACATTGTGCTCCTGCCTCAACAATCTGGACTGCAGCGTTTTTATTTGTCCAGGTTTGTGCCGACTTGACCTACGATCCCAAAGCGTCAGTAGGTCTGTTACAGGAGCTTTAACTGACATTTCAACTGCTTTCAAACTCTTTTCAATGCTTCAACTTCTTGCAGTACCTTCAGTATTTCAGCGCCTTCAAAATATTCAGATTTTTCCAACGCTGAGCATACAGACGGTTTCTGAAGGTTGAGCTCTTTCTGATTATTGTCTTTTATTTTGATATCTTTTTGAGACCTTCAGAGCATTTCACCAGTTTGGTTTTGTTCAACATTTACTTATAAAATCTAAATCAAATATCTCATTCAAACCTGAAACAGGAACTTTGTCTCCGCCCGTTACATTTACGATCAGTTTCAACATCACTGTTTTTGTGCAACGCTGTCTGAGACGATCGTAAATCACAGTAAAAGAAAAAAAAGGACAGTCTTAATGTGGCAAGAGCCTGTCATTTATTGTTATTGAGGAAGTTAACATGGTTAACTGCATTGAAAGTCATACAATAAAACCTCTTAAGCTTTGTGAGAGGTCCCTCCCTGTGTCACAGAGAGAAAGCTGTAGGAATATACATACAGTATATCTTATTGGCAAGTAGATATGTTTTTTTTAGTAAGTACATTCTCCTCTACCAGGTACTCATGTACAATATACATGTTAAAAAATATAGTTTGTTTGCATTGCGATCACCGGTTTTCCTTTTTTGTTCAGGATGAAATAATTCACATTTAAGTGTTAACAGGTTCTTGAATGGCGGTGGAACTAAAGAGCACTGTTCTGTTTTATTTTAATAGCTATCACATACACAGAGGCATATGCATAGAAGGCACGTCTATGCATCTAAATTGCTTACATGATAAATGGAAAGCAGTTTTATCATCTGGGAAGAAAAAACAAAAACAAGAAAGTATCCAAGAAACAAAAAAGGCTGATAGGCAGCCGCACTCTCACAACACACACACACACACATCCCCGCACACACACACACACACCACAGGACACAAAACACCACAAGCAAGCACTCAACGAAACATTAAGACGAGCACAAACTCATCCGTTTGACGATAAAACTGCATACAGTACACCACACGACAGAAGATCTCATAACTCAGTCAGTGGATGGCGTTCAGCCGGGAGGAGAAGATTCATTTTCAAAGAACACTTGCTGTGAAGCAGCAGCCGGGTGTTAGCAGAGAGTCCACCGGCAGGAGGAAGCAGCCCCCCGTAAAAAAAAACACTGATTTCATGATTTTTTTTAACGTTACAGAAAGAAGCTGTTCAAATCCTGGATCAGTGGTTGTTGAGAACTGTCCCTCAAGGCAAAAAAAGAGGAGAGACGCTTCTTCCTTTTTCTCCACTGAGAGATTCTGAGTCAGCACTGTTACAGTGAGTTCAACCGCGAGACTGCAGTTTCTCAAGGCGTAGTGATGGTGAGCTGGGAAGGCTTGACGAAAGAAAAATACTTCAGGCCACACGTTCGAAGTGAGTGTTGTGGATTCTGGCTAGAACAATAATGCAGATCCAAAACGTCTCACTTCCCTCAATACTGGAGCTGATTGTAGAGATGAAGTTTCGGGAATAGTTTGACATTTTTTGGAAAGTGCACTTATTTGCTTTCTTGCAGAGAGGTATATAAAAGAGACTCTACTCTCATGTCTGCGTGTTGAATACGTAAAAGGTAAGAGCTAGCAGGAGACTAACTTAGCATAGCATAAAGACTGGATGCGAAGGGTTTTTTTATGCATTAAACAGATGTGTTAATACGTAAGAGACAGTCTTAAAGTTAAGCTAATCGGCAGTAGCATTACATTTAGCATACAGACATGAGAGTTTGTATCAATCTTCTCGTTTTCTTTTTACAACCAACAGCATGTCGATGTTAAAGCATAAAGTTACGGTTACGTGCTGGAGCTACTTCTTGGCCCTGAGCAGTGACTTCTCCGAGTCTTGTCAACAGCTTTGGACAGAGCCGGGCTGGCTGTTTCCACCCGTTTCCAGTCTTTAAGCTAAGATGAAATAAGATAATCCACAGTATCTTTTTCTCCTGCAATTAACAGCAAATGTTAAAACGTCATGTTGTGTTTACATGATGGGACTATTTTCTTGGCTGGGAGCAGTGACTTCCAGGAGTCTTGTGGTCCCCTTTGGACAGAGCTAGGCTAGCTGTTTCCACCCATTTCCAGTCTTTAGGCTAAGCTAAGCCTATCTGCAGTAGCTTCTTATTTAGCATACCGGCATGAGAGTGGTGTTGATCTACTCACAACAGCAAATTCATGTAAAAACGTCATGTTGTGGTTACATGCTCGAACCATTTCATGGCTGAGAGCGGTGACTTCCCAGAGTCTTTCCGTCACATTATGCTAAGCTAAGCTAATCAGCTATTGGCTTTAGCTTCATATTTAGCTTACAGACATGAGTATGACACCAGCATCTCAATGTAAAACTGTCTCACGCTGGAACTACTTCTTGGCCGGGAGCAGTGACTTCCCAGAGTCTTGCTGCCACATTTGGACCGAACCAGGTTAGCTGTTTCCTCGTGTCTCCAGTTATTATGCTAAGCTAAGATAAGCTAATCAGCTGCTGGTTGTAGATTCATATTTAGCTTCAAACATGAGTGATATTGATCTTTTCATCCGACTCTGCAAGAAAACAAATTAGCTAAATGCACAAAACCTCCAAATATCCTTTAAATGGATTAATTAACTTTAACAGACAGACAAGAAAATACTCTCGTACAGAAACCTGTGTGTATATTATGTGTGTGTGTGTGTGTGTGTGTACATGTGAGTGTTAAAACTACTGAATCCAGCTGACTATCACAGGGCCGACGATCTATAACCACGACAATGACTATCTATAGTGCCAAAGCTGAGAGATGTGTGATTGCTTCTTAAAACAGTGACTCTTAAAATTAAGTACATGTGGTGCTCAAAATAGGCAATGGTACACAAAAAGGCATTTGTCTTTAAAAAAATGAAAAAGAAAGAAAGAGAGAAGAATGAATGAAGAAAGTAATATGCACTTTTAAAAAAAAACTTAAAAAACAAAGTTTTTTTGGCAGCCGTGCGTCTGTGGCGATGCCTGCGACTGAGATACACAACAGACTCCCCTGAAATCTTAACATGTCGTCACACCGACTTGGACATATAAGTGCAGGCGTGAGCAGGGGAGGGGCTGGAAATCAACCCTCCCCCCCAGAAACTCCTCACTAAACCCCAGATTAGATTATTCATAAATCCACCCGGTGAATCAAGGCTTGACTGTAACTGTTACGCTGCGAACTAAAAGTGCAGCAATAAGGGCATTCGGCTTGAGCTCAGGAATGGTTAACTAACAAACAGACACACTGTGTTTCCCAACGAAAAGCAAATTAAACCCGACAGAGAGGTTCATTCACTCCGAACAGCCTGAATTTAAGTTTCTCTTCGAGGCGGTTCTGGCGCAAAAAGACAAAAAAAAAAAAAAAAAAAAGGAATTCATGTTTAGTGGATTACAAATCAACAGTAAATATGGTTATTACACTACAATGCCAATAGTTCTTCATTCAGAAACATTACTCTACACAACAGTGAAAACTAGACAATAATCACTGCCTCCACTTTGTCCACAAGTAAGGTCTCGTCTCCCGCTGCGTTAAAGGCCAAATAGAGACTTTTAATTGGCTGAGAAATGTGGATGAAATCATTCGTGGTTTTGGCACAGGCCGTTTTTCCAGAAAACTCCTCATTTCCGTCGACAAAACAATCTACATAATCTTCCTTTGGTTAATAAAAAGAAAAAAAATACACAGAAAAAAAAAGAGAAAGGAGCAAAAGGTTAGCTCGGTTTTTCCCTCTGAGGAGAGCGCTCGCTGTGTGCAGCCCTTGTCGTGGTGAGATTTACAAAGGCTAAACCCAGACTGTGGTTTTAGTAGGGGATTTAGCGTGTTAGGCTTCTCAAAGGCTTCTTCTGATGATCACAGTGGTTTAGATTTCAACTAGAGGGCGAAATGTTCATGTAAGATGAGCGAGAACAGGAGGAGCCTGGTGTCTGGTCTCTCTCTCACGTTTTTTTGTGTGTTTTTTCCATTGTTCCATTTCGTTACGGTCAAGTCTCAGGCGTCAAGGTGTGGCTGGCGAAAAAACTGTCAGGTATCGAGATCCTGAGGGAGACAGAGAGAAAAACGATTGGACATGTGAAGGAAACGCTACAGGTACAGGTCATTTTTTTGTATTAAACATGTTCTGATATGTTGTATTTATAATATGCACTAATTTGCGCATATTTCCAGCAGAGAAACCTGAACATTGGATAAAGCCCGGTTCAAAATTCTTGTTGCGTGTTGATATATTAGAGGTTAAAAGGTTTTTTACAGAGGTTTCCCTACAAATCAAAGATGGGGGGATTTGTTTTGACGTGTGGAACAGAAGCCTGGCATCAGAATATTTAAATCTCCACAAAAACAAAAGCCAACAGCTGCTAGCTCGTTTAGGATCACACCGTTAGCGGACAGGTGAGGGTAACTTGCCATTTTCAGTGTGTAGTGGGGCTAACGTAATATATTACATTAAAATATTGATGTAATAAATAACTAATTACACTATTTTTTAGTTACTTTCAACAAAATGTCCAGATAACCTCTACAGAACAATTAAACAGCCTCGATGTTTTTAAATAAATGAATGTCCTTGGACTCAGTGATGAGCAGGCAGAGGATCACAGTCTGATATATTATGAGACAGGAATAAATATTTTGAATTGTAGGCTCAGTCATATGAAACACAACAGACCTGTACCTTCTATAATGTAGCCTATAATGACACGACAAGACAAACATCTCTTCTTCTTTTTATTTTAGTCCACAGAACAAGGAATGCATGGTGTGATTCATGGGGATCAGGCTTCATCATCAGGCTCATTTCAGTCACACAGAGACTCAACACCGAACTTAAAGGCTCGGCTGTATTAAACACACAGAGTCTATATTAATATGCTGGTGTTGGTGTGGACGGGTTCTTAAAAAAACAACAATAAACGCTTCACTTCTGTCGATAACACGGATTGTAACGTGTTACGTGACGTAACTGTAGTAATATATTACTGAAATATTATTAGTGATGAGTTATATTACTCTGTTACCTCTTATAAATAAATATATTACTGTAACATGTTGCCCCCAACACTGTTCGTTACCTATACAGTCTTCGTCCCGTTATTTAGCCATTTAAATACTTTTACTATGAAGCCACACAATCAGGAAACGTGTTGTCCCCAGCAGGACACGACTCCCTAGACAGCTGGAAGTGAACACGATGAAACGGTAAATCAAGCAGCCGTCTGAAAGTACACAGGGACAGAAACTACAGAGATTCAGTTAGAAGCTACAAAAGTACTGAGAGATGAACACAACGCCTTTTCTCTCTGGTCTCCTGCACAGCAATAAGTGTCGCAGCTTGTTTGAGGGTGAGAAGAGGGAGGTGTCGCAGCAGCACTCCACGCTGGAGATTGTCCATCTCGGGTGCAGCACGGCGCGAATTTAGCAAACTTTTACTGGTAATGGAAACACAAGTCAGCGCGGCACGGTGTGACTTGGCGCGGTCAAAAGTGTCATGAAAAGCCCCGTAGGTTGCTAGCTCAGAGGCGGTTTCCTGTAGCAACATGCAGATAGCGAAAGGGACGAGACTGTGACTGAAATAGGGGTCCTATGGCAGGCTTACACCAACAGCCTACATCTGGTGAGTCAGTGTAGGTCTCCACCAACACCTGAGGGAAATATCTGGCTCTCTAGCTGCTAAATGCTCCACTGTGTTAACCACCTTGTCGCTAACTGTGTCTATCTCCTGCTTGGTGCTGAGCAGGAAGTGTACAGTGGCTTTTTTTAGAGCTGTGTCGCTGAAAATGATGCTGGGTTGTAAAAACCAAAACAGCGAGGGGACTGAGAGATGCTGCAAAGTCAGGTGATTACTCTGGTGATATGACTGTTGTTGTAATGTAAATTAATTTACCATGTGAGCTTCTGTTATACAGGTAATTCAACCCCACTCAATGCATTCATTAATGTCCAGTGTTTGTTTTTCTTTTCTATATGAGCGGCATGTTCTTGATTTAATTTACCTGGAACTGATAGAGCACCGGGGTCAAAGGTGAATCTCATCTGTAGCTCTTCTGCTGCTGCATCAGGCCCACGTTCTCATACACTCTGGAGCTGTCCTCCCTCATCCTGCCAGCACACACACACACACACACACACTTTCATGAGAAACTACTCAAAAGTAGAGCTGCGACGATTAATTAATTAGACTATAAAATGAATCGCCAACTATTTTGATAAAGCGAAAGTCAGAATTCTGATTCCAGCTTCTTAAATGTGAATATTATGGTTTGTTTCCTCCTCTAGGATTGTGTTAGTGAACTGAATATCTTTGCGTTTTGGTCAAAACAAAACATTTGAGAACGTCCGCTTGGTCTTTGGGAAACATTGATGGACATTTTCACCATTTTCTGACATTTTAATATTCAAACAACTAATGGAATAATTGAGAAAATAATCAAGAGATGAAGCAACGATGAAAATAATCTTACTTAAGCCTCCTGTAGCAGCCTTTTACGAACAGCATTACTTACTCTGTGCAGGTGGGAGTAGGAATTGGAGTGCAAGGAGGCAAAGGGCTCTGCTCTCCTCCGGTCAGGTCAGACAAAGAGTACTTAATGTTGGTGTACTCGCGCCCTTTAATCTTACTTTTCTGCAGAGGAGAGGAGAACAGAGGATGGTTAGAGACGAGAGCAGTAAAAAAAAAAAGCAGAAATGAAATCCGGAGGTGTTTTCTGCTGCACACCTGCTCCTCCTCGATGCGTCTCTGCAGTGTTTCTATGTAGTGCTGAACCGCCATGTAGATGAATCTGTACTGCGCCTCGGTCTGCACCATCCCAGAGCGCTGAGAACGAACCATCTGGATGGTCTTTGGCACGTCGATGTCGCAGTCCACCCCTGAAACAGGAAAACAATACTGTATAAAACAAAACCCTTAAGATACAGTCTAACCAGGAGTTTATCTGGATACAAGACTCTTGAAGTGAGGAGTGTAAATGAAGCCACGCAGACTCACCTTTTTCTCTGATCACATCTATCAGGATGTCGATCACTATAAACGTTCCTGTCCTCCCGATCCCTGCACTGAAGAGCAACAGAGGAAGTCTGAGTCAACATGTTTCCTCTGTGCACACTTCTGGAGTTTGCTTCAGAGGATTAATGGCTCATTCATTTCAGTGTGTGACCGGTGTTTACCTGCAGTGTACTGCTATGGGCCCAGCGTCCAGTATGCTCTCCTGCTTCAGGTTGACCTCTTCTAAGAAGTCGAGCACACCGCCGGGGTCAGTGGGGACGCCGTGGTCCGGCCAGGCCCTGAAGTGGTACTGCCAAACTGTACGTTCTGTGTTGCCCTGAAAACACACAATGTTACATGAATACTGAGGTTCTTAAAAGATAAGTTAAGATATGTCCTTTCATACATTTATATTACAGTCATAGCTTTACGTAAACGCCCACAAACACAACTTACCTGCCCGACTTTGGACAGTTTGAGCTCTCTTAAGATGTAGTCGTGTGCCGCCGTCTCTCGGACATTGCGAACACGCATCGCGCCGTATTCCTTCAGAGCCGACATGTCCGGCCAGTACTTCACACACTTACTCTGTTGAGACACAATAACAGTCACCACATTAGTCAAAGCTATCAACTATAGTCAGGTGGAGGAAATCAATCTACATCACTTTGATAAATTAATCGTTTGTCATTTCCTCACTGAAGGACAGTTTTAGATGCTCGTCTTTATGTTTCTGTCCTTCTTTTCTTACTGGTTTGAAGAAGGCGGGGCTCAGGTAGAAATAAACGATGTCACATTCGTCTGTCCACCAATCACTTCAGCAATATTTGAATCGAATGAGTTGTTTAAGCCACCGTCAGCAGAATCTGGTCACACCAGAGGTTTCTAACTTTAACTGCGATGGTTGCTGTTTTAGCTGTGACTCTTTAATAGACTCGTAATTTGAAATCAAGCTTTCACAGGATTTAAGCAAAATTAAAGCCCCAAAATCAGCAGAAGATTTCTGACTCACTTTGACGAAAAGATAAATATATTAAATGAGATAAAATATTTGTCACTATTAAGACCTCACAAATTCAAATTTAAGACTATTTCATGACTTTTAAGGCCTCATATTCATGAAATTGAAGTTAAGACAGTGAAGACACCCTGACACTGACGTAAAGTCACAGTTTACACCGACGTTGTTGTGTGTACGCAGGACTTTTAAACGTAAACCTGCTAATAATCTGCAATTAACTCCTTTCAGATTGCCCGGTTGCCTTTCTGTTTTTTTTTTTGTTTTTTTCCTGTGTGTCCTGTTTGTCATCACTAATGCTCTGGATAAACAGGAAACTGACCTCAGAGTACATCCACAAGACGTTAAAAACATGTTTTAATCGATATATTCTGAATCAGTCGCATCTGAAGTTGCTAAGGAGTGAGACATCTCGCTTCTTTCTGATCTCTGATGAGTTGCACATGCTCAGTACTGATCAGGCAGCTGACGGCTCAGACCACACACAGCCACCAACAACGGTTACTTTTTATACATCTTTAACTTCAGTCTCTCTTTCAAAGTCAGCGCTGACTGAACGATGAAAAGGAGAGAAAATCAGCGTGTTCACATCACAGCCGAGCAGGAGGCGATAAAGACCTGAGACTGCTGGGTTACTCCCATGACCCGGGAGAAAATCCTGATACTTTACATTCATACTGCACCACACAAAACCCAGATGTTAGCGGGCTCAGGTGAGTTTGTGACCAGTGTGAAAAGGGTTTATGTCATCTCGTCTTTCTTACCTTCCCTCTCTCCACCTCTTTGGTGGTCATCACAATGACTCGAGAGTTCTCCTGAAACACCATCCTCCAGAAGTCACTGATGGTGTTCTGCAGACAGCCCTGAGTGGCGATGTAGCTCTTCTTCAGCTTGGTGCTGTTACACTTGTAGTCCAGCTCCGGCTGCACAGAGACAAACAGACAGACAGTCAGCTGAGTATTCAGAAATAAACAACACATTGTGAATTTGATGGCAGCAACACGTTTCAATCAAGTTGGGACGGGAGCAACAACAGACTAGGAACGTTTTTATTTACGTTTTACAGCATCCCAACTTTTTATGAATGACGATGGTATAACAAGAGCAAGAACTGACTGAAAACACCTGCTGTACAATGACTGACCAACACAAGTCTACATCTTATTCATCCACATATCAACAAATGATGTGTGTGTGCATGTGTGTGTGTGTGTGTATCCCTGAGGAAGAAGTGAGTTTACCATGACAGCAGATACTACCATGATGATATTGGCGTTGATGTAGTCGGAGCCTGGCTCATTTGGGTCCCTGTCGTTCAGCACCACACGAGTGTGGTCGACTGGAAACGGAAAAACAAAAACAGTTAAGCCCGAACGGGTCAGCTGAGACGGTCTCATAGTGAAAGAGCAGTCGGTGTTTCTCACAAGGCAGAATGTTCTTGTATCTGTTCTTGTTTTTGTTCTCCGCTCTCTGGCCCTCTTTGCGGCTGTAGAGCAGTTTGCACTCTTGTTGCTGCAAAGTCTGGATGAAAAACAGAGCGGAGAGTCAAGTCTCGACATTTCCAACCAACGATGCATGAGACGGAGCCAGGAGAGTTGTAGAATGACCCAACAGAACTACTCACCTCAAATTCTTCCCAGAAGCCCTGTTTGACCTTGTCCGTGGCCTCGGCTAGTTTGCTCAGCTCTCGAACTCGACTTTCAATCTCTGCAGCGTTAATACGAGTAGTGTTCAGGGGCTGTGGAGGAGAAAATTAGTCAGCAGAGGAATCACAATCAGGAAACGCTGCCTTAGCGTGCAGTAAAAATGATTATTGGACACCCGGTTCGGTACCTGTTTGAGCTGAAGCACAGTGCCCAGAGTTTCCACCATGGGGTTCTTTTTGTAGTGCTCTACCAGGTCGGTGAGGGAGTCAAACTTCTCCCCTCCGCCCACGTCGTACTTCAGGTCAGGCTAAAGAAGAAGGCACAGACACATTAATACAACAGGCCAGTCTCACTATCACGAGACACATACTGGCCGACCATGAGCCCTCAGAAATGGGGAGGATTTGAAACCAAAGTTGGGGCCTGAGGATCCTCCGACAGACACATTTAAGTTTCAGACTCTTCGTTTTCTGAATTCTGGTGACATTAAAGAATGAAAATAACAGAAATATTGCAACAAGATTTTTATGTCAAACTGGCAATAGACCAGAATCTTCTCATTCTGAGGTAAATACTGAAGTCACAGTGTAATGGCTGTAGAAAAATGACACCATTAGCATATAGATTGGTTCTCTATAAACCTCACTTTTTCTGTGCTATTCAGTCCGCCACCAGGCCGGATTACGGCACAATCATAATAGTTAGAGGCATTGTTTTCCCTTCCTTGTCACTATCCCCAGATAACAGTGGAACAACTGGAATAACTGTGGAAAGAAAAAGAAACCCTGCTGATGGAGGCGAAGAAGGTGAAGAGGGAGAGTGACAGAAACTGAGGTTAAACAAGAGTGAACGGACGAGCATTCACTCGATGGGGAGCGCTCCGGTGTTGTGTCAAAGTCTGATCCCTCGTTGATATGTGTTTCCTCTTGAGACGATTCAAAACCAGCATTATTTCTACCAGATCAGCAAGTAACACAAACTGCTGACTTATGAATACAACCAGCTGTTTTTTACTTTTCACAGCACTGAGATCAGGTTTTCTAGCTCAAACTGGGATTCCTCTCGATGATGGCAAGACCAGAGTGGTAAATGGAAAATTTGATGCAGCAGATTTTAGTTTTAAACTTTCCATAAGTTTGGTGAATTCTTTTTTTCCAGGACATCAAAATTTGCTTGAGTATTTCTTTCTGTTCTCCATTTCTCTGTCCGTCTCTCACTCACCGAGGAGGATGAAGCAGAGCAGTAACAGTAGACTGTACAGCGCCAAAAACAGGCTTTGATATCAGGAAAAACGGGGAAAAGGTGTGAAACTTGTCATAAATCAGGAGGAATACAGGAGAACTGTGATCCCGGGAGGAAACCCGGAGATGGCAATGAAAAACGGGAAGGTTAGCAGACTCTGACTCTGATCAACCTGTCATGGCCAATTCTGGTCTCTGACAGATTGGTGCATCTGTATTCAACAGAGTGGAGGTATAAAGGAAACACAGAGGCGATGAGCTGTGGGTTTACCTGGCAGCGGATCATGACGTGAGTGACTTTGGGTTTGCTGTCACTGCTGTCCGTCTTGTCGTCTCCTGTGCGGACCGACAGGACGAAATCTCCCGGATGACTCTGGCTCTCTCTCACCAGGAAGCTGCCGTTCTTTCCTTTCTCCGTCAGCAGCTTCTCGGCCTCCCGGCCCGACAAGTGTCCGTGGAACCATCTGATGAAAAGACACAGGACGGTAAACTGGACTCGACTGGACAGAATACCTCACATCATGAAACACCCGTTTCCAGTGGCGACTGGGATAAACTGGTCACTTCAGTTGCATCCCTCTTTTGTTTACATGAAGTACAGTTAAGAGTGTGTGTATGTTTAGTAAAAAGAAAATCTGAGTATCTACCTGAGAGAAAACCTCTGTATCTGTCTGCAGCTGGTTTTAATGGCAAAATGTAGCTAAAAGACACTGGATGTTGTCACGCCAGACTCTCTTAAACGCGCCGCATATGCATTTTTACGTATTCTATCAATTGTTTGGAGAAAATAAACTGGGCAACACAGAATTTGGTGGTTCCGGCTACATTGTGCCAGCTGTAATAAACAGAGTAGAAGAAGTCGTGGTCGTAAACTGCACGTTAGGTTGATTTCAGCCTGTCAGTGCACATCACGCACGGCAGACACAGCTAGACGAATCGACGTAAGAAGACGGAAACAGACAGAGGGGGAGACTGGGATGGGGAGAAAAGGCGTGTATTGACAAAGGCAGCTGAATGGATGATGTGAGCTTCAATTCAGTTCAGAAATGTCCTTCAGAGGGATACTTCTTCAGTACTTCTACTTTTTTACACAAGTATCTGTACTTCTACAGGAGTGAAGAATGTGTGGACTTTCAAACACATTAATTCATCATCTTCATCGTTGTCATTACTCACCTCTCTGAGGTTGGGTCGGCACAGTTGAGCGGATACTTGAGCTCAATAACATCTCCGTTTTTCTCTTTCAGCTGCCCGTGATGCTCCATGTAATACTGCACCAGCTCAGCCAGAGTGGCAAACTTCTCCCCGCCATAAAGGTCGTAGTAGTCTCCTGTGTTCTGGATCTTGATGTGGGTGACGGCTCCATTTCGCCTGCAGAAGAAGCACAGACACTTTGAGGAAGTGTTTGTCTTCAGGGGCGAGAACAGACTCCGACAGGACGTTTATGCTCATTCAAAGATTTTCAATTAATTAATAAAAATCAGACTATGTAAAGGATCTTCTCACAAACTCACACATGTGCAGTCAATTTATCATATACAAGGTTCACGTCTGTGAGGACATAAGATATTGTGAAATCAAGATAATGTAGCACGACATCTCATACCGTTGCAATCCTAAATATAAATCAGTGCTGTCGTAATGAGGCCACATTTTGACAAGAAAATGACTAAAATATCTCGTCTCACATCGTACTTTTTTTTTAGCAGCATCTAAAGATTAAAGGGGCACTGTGTAGTTTTGGAGAAGAAATACAAACTCTGAGAAATGTATTTGTTCCATCAGTGAATAAACAAGCTGCTCTCAGAGGAAAATAAGGTCCCAGAACGCTGTTTGGAGCTAGAAGGGTGGCAGGGTCCGCCACACATAAACAAAGTAAAACAGTATAAACTGTGTTTTCCTTTAAGGTCAGTTTGTTTATTCAGTTTATTCAGTCATGAAAACAAAGAGAGTTTGTTTAGGCACAAATAAAAACAGTCAATGAAGTCCGATTAAAATTTCTTCCCCAAAACTACGTAGTGCTCCTTTAAACAATTAGTTGGTCGAGATTATGAGCAACTATCTTGATAACTGATGAAAAACAGACGCCAACATCTGAATTGTGAGGATTTGCTGCTTTGCTGTGTCACACGAGAATTTAAAGTGAATATCTTGGGATTGTGGATAATGATCTTTAATTGCAGCCTGAGCTGCATCATTGCTGGTTCTCTGTCCTCCTGCCCTTCTTATGCGGTGCTGATGTGTTAAGATTAAAATGAGCACAACACTCAGTCACATGCCCAACTGACAGCATGAGTACCATCTCTATTATTAGCAGTCGGCGAGAGGCAAAAAAAAGAAGAAACTGAAAATGTTCAAACGGCAGAGCGATGACGCTGAGGTTCAAAACTGGCAAGTCTTAAAGGAAAAAAACACGTTTTTGAGACACGAACCAGATAGAAGGGAATAAACTGTGTTGAGTCATCGTAGGTGACCGCCATTATATCGGAAAATAGAAAAGGAGAACTAGTGGCAGATGTTAGGCTCAGTAGCAGCATGTAACTTTGGATGACTTACGGTTAAGTCTGGCAGAAAGTGCAGAGACAGAGAGACGTGCTGGTTTGAACCAGCAGGGACCGGCCTCCCTCTGGTTCTGTCTCCGCAAGACGAGCGTGACTTGTTTTGTTTCCATAGGAAGTAAATATGGTGCGAGATGAGAGACTGTACAGCTAAAATATGAGACTGTTACAAAAATAACACTGGCTACGTCAGCTAAACAGAGTTAATGATACTTCATCTGAAAAATTTATGACTCAAAGGGCCTCGGAGATAAAACCACAAACTGTTTTTTTATTAGCAAAAGTTTGGTCTTCCTTCTGTGGATAACGCTCGTTTCCCACCATCACTCAGCAGAACCATCGCTTCAGACAAAGCAGAATTTAGTGTGAGGGCCGTTTTTGTTATATTTCAGTGTCACTTAACGATACAGCACATTTAAGGCTGCATTCATTGATTTTAAGGCCTTTTGCGGGCAGCAGACGCAGCTGAAAACACAACACTGACATCATATCAACCTCACATCAGCTTATTAAGTTGTTGTCTCGAATAGCGCTGCAATGAATATTCAAAGAGTCGATCAGGAGAAAACTGTCAACTATTTAGAAAACAAATTCATCGTATTTGCCATTTTTCAAGCAGAAATGTCAAACGTTTGCTGGTTTCAGCTTCTTAAATGTGACGACTTGCTGCTCTTCTTCATCATTAATGGCGATAAATGAAGAATCTTTGTTTTTTGGACAGTTGGACATATTTTGTAATCTTAACTCGTTGATGGCCACTCTATCTAAAACGTATAAAGCTTAGTTTCGAAAAAACACCTAAAAACTGACGCTGGTAAACAATAAAAACATTAAATAACAGCATCTATTCAAAGCCTTTAATACATGTAAGACTACTGAAGCAGACACAACTAGAATGCTTTAAAAATAAGGGAACCCCGTGTAATAAATGTGAAACCAAAACTCTCAGGAAAGTCGCTGCATTTTCATTTTTACCGTCATTCCTCACACACTGTAATACAGAGAACTAGAGGGAGGTTTGAAACTGTTGACACTGTATCATATTGTCTCCTGTAGTGTTTGCTGCTTTGCACTTACCGTACTGAGAGGGTAAAGTCTCCTGGATTGCTCTTACTGGGTCTGGCTAAAAAGCTCCCATCCACTCCTCGAGTCAGCAGGAGGTTTTCAGCCTCCACACCTGTGATGTTGGGGTGAAACCACCTGGAAGAGGAGTGAAACCATGATGAGTCTCAGCCTGGAGTGCAAGGTTGTGTTCAAAATCTCACTACTGCACTACTTTTCTTCACAGCCCCACAACATGATGTAGCACATCTGATAGATGCAAAACACTGCAGTTGCACTCCAACTACTACAACCTTCGACTTCCTAAGGGAAAAAATGTCTTGCAGCCGTGTAAAACACAGAACATACAAAGATCTGAACGTACAACAAAACTAAATACACAAAGCATGTGCGCTCGTGATTATTTCCACTGGCGCTTAAAGGTGCACTATGTAGTTTTTTAAGAGAATGAGAAAAAGGGGGAGGGAAAAATATCAGTCATGACTGAATAAACAGAATAAACCTCAAATGAAAACACAATTTCATACAGTTATACTTTGTTTATATACGCGGGACCTTTCTAAGTAGCCTCCTTTCTATCTTCAAACAGTGAGGACTTCATTCTCCTCTGAGGACAAAGAAATATGTATATCACATAAATATGTCTGCCCTTGTATATGAACGTTCTGCAACTACATAGTGCACCTTTATTCCGTTTAATTTATTTGTTTTAGGCAGGACATGTCGAAAAAGGGTGAAAATATTGATCAGGTGACGTCATGAATGTCTTGTTTTGTCCACAAATCAAAGATATTCAGTCACTTTCTGTCACAGAGGAGGAGAGAAGGCAGACAACTGAAGAAGCTGTAATCACAGAAATCTTACTTCTTTCTTGAAAAACACGAGTCGAACTGATTAATCGGTTATTGACAGCTACTCGATTTAGTCGATTAATCGTTGCCAACTCTCTCTCCCTTTTTCTCCTCCCTCCTTTTCTTTTCCATCTTTGGACTTTTCTTTTTCTCCCCCATTTTTTTCCCATCTCAGCTCCATTCAGTCATGATCCAGGTCTTCATCCTCCAAAAAGAGACTCAAGCAGTGTTTGTTCATTGCTGTCCTGACATTACATGTATGTGATAAAGTGTGTTTGGGTGTTGTCTCTGTCTCTTCTGAGGAAGTTTCGTGGTCTTTAACTTGTCATAATAAATACTCACTTAACTTTTGTTTGTGCCTTCTTTGAGCTAACACTGTCTACTGATTCTCCATGAAGTAATTCCTCCTTTTGTCTCTACTTTCTGCTCTGTTTTTAAATCACATCTACCCTGCTAGCTAGCTTAAGTTTGGTAGCAGTGTTACAGTGTTAACGGTGTTTACTAACCTAGCTTAAACACCTCCTGACCGGGCTCTAACGCTAAGTTGCCGGTGTATGCTAAATGAAGCGGTCCTTAGCTAGCTGCTCCTCTGCCATCACTGTATTTTTTTTTTTCCAGAAACGTCGGCACTCTCGGAGCTTGTTTACGGACACGCCGACATCCAAACAGCTGAGTTTGGTTAAAGTTAGCTGGCTCAGCTAACACAATCAGCAGACATTGTTTTTCCAGACAGCCCCCCTCTTACCTCCGAGATGTCATTTTTTCGTTCCTCACTTCCTCGCTGGCAGTTAGCAGGAGCTACAGCTAGCTGGCTAACGTTTTCCGACCGTCTCTGCTTCGATCACGGAATAAAGTGCTTCATCGGTTCACACCCGGTCAGAACGGGCACCGAAATCTGGGCATCGAAACTCAATTTTAAGAGCGTGCGATAGAAAAAAAAAAAGTCTGTAGGCCTCGGCCCCGGAGACTTCAAAGCAAGTCGATTATTGGACGTCACCAAACATGCGACAAAACAGAGGGTGCGCGGATTTCTCCACCCCGCGCGGCCGTTCTCCGCTCCCTTTAAGGAAAGCCACAGCGCGCGGCCCGTCCGGCACACGCTGTGACGTAAATCAAAGAGCCCTATCACTTTCACTCCGCGCATGCTCAGTGAGCCGCTTATTTTATGATTACAGCGGCACGAGCGGGAAGCGGCGCGGAGGGGTCCGCGAACAGTCCGGCGGCGAACGCGAGCGGCGAACGCGAGCGGTGACCGCACGGTGACGTCACATGATCAAATCATCACAAAAAGTAGAGAAGGAGGTAAAAGTGTATTAAAGGGTCATTCAAGAAACTCAAACTCAGAATTTTAATATTTACAACATTAATGAGGTAATAATACAAACTCATAAATATGTATTTTTTCCATAAGTGCATAAACAAGCTGCTCTCAGAGGAAAATAAGGTCCCAGAACAGTGTTTGAAGCTAGAAAGGTGGCAGGGTCCGCCACATATAAACAAAGTAAAACAGTATAAATCGTGTGGTCCTAAGGTCAGTTTGTTTATTCAGTCATGAAAACCACATAAGTGTAGTTTTCTAAACAATTTATGACATCAAACCAAGTTTTTGAGGATTTTCAGCTCCCTCTCATACAAAAGTTCCCAAAAAATGTTACCAGAACAAAATAACATTTATATCGACTGCAAAAATACACATTTAAACAAATCATTAACATAAAGTTCAAGCAGAATTGGATCAGTATTTATTATTTTGCACGATGCCGTACCAGATTTTATTCAGATCACTTGTATTTTTGACATAAACTGCGTAACAGTCGTGACACATGTAGCTCAAAGGTTGCACAGTTTACACAGCATTTTTCCTGGTTCCCTAACAGTACATTTAACTGTAATTTCCAAAGCGATGTATATGATCTGAAACCATATAAATCCATTAATGGATAGGCCTTGCAATCACAAAACAATGTACACAATAGCGAACGAGTTCAGCCTTTATTCATTTCCCCCAATCTCAACTTGTCTTTAACTCGCTCATGACTCCACAGCTGGTCGTCGGCGCCATGGATGTCAGGTTAGCTGCCACATTTTTTAAAGAGGCCATGTGAAAATGCAGACTTCCCTAATCACCTGTGACATGCTGCTGTGGCACTTTCAGCGGTGACATGTGGGGATTTACTAATGCAAGAAGGCAGTGCAGCAAAAAGTGTGTGATAATGTGGCTCATGTCTCGCGTCTGCCTGCTGCAGGTATTCAAAATGCTCTCAAGTAACTCAGGAATAACTATGAGACGGACCATCAGCTGTTCTTATGAAGTAGTTCAATCTGTCTTAAGGATAAAAAGGTACCAACACTGACTGTCTGTGACATTAAAAAGGGAGCTGTCAGATTCAGAATCGGCTATTACACTTGAATTAAAGGATAAGTTCACACAAAATGAAAATTCAGACATTATCTACATTTACATTTACATTTATGGCATTTAGCAGACGCTTTTGCCCAAAGCGACTTACAGTAACTTATGTACTCACCCTCATGCTGATGGGAAGTCTGGGGAAGCTTCATAGCAGGGGACTTGAAAAAAACAAACATAAAATGTCTCCATTGAGCTCGTTCCGTGCAAGCAAAGTCTCCACAAGCTCTGAGATCCAAAATTGATTTGAGCGGATGTTATTTACACCTTTTTTGAAGCCAAAATCTTCACTGTAGCTGCCAAGCAAAAAGCACCCAGCCTGAAGTGGGTGTCAGATACAGATAACCACAGCTCACTGTGCAGGTAGAAAACCACAAGTTTCCTGTGACTCTGCTAAGCAGCCTTCAGCTGTGGGTGAAAAGCTTCAAGTTTCAGTTTGCATACAGGGACATGATTTAGATAATATGTCAATTTGAATTGAATCATTGCAAAATTTATAAGAGAGATACGTTTGTTTCTGTCAGCTGGGCAGGATCTGGTCATAAGCATCTTAAGCACATGCTTAGTGCCTTCTTGCCACTTGTAAATACATACACAGAGTTTCTGCTGTCTGAGGTATTCACTTAGCTCACTTTGGGCTATCTTCTTGATGTACTCATGGCTTCGACATACAGTAGTCCCCGGTTAGTGTACAACCTCTGGACTCCATGCATCGCCTCCTTGTCTTGTGGCCTCTATCTCGTCCTTTGGCCAGCTTATTATGCCAGCGGGGTATCTGTATCGCTCAGTCCTGGCATACAGCTTTATGTCATGTAGACCGGTTATCGCTGGTGGTCGGATCGCTTCTGCTGGTCTTTCAGGATCACTTAACCATTCTGGGTTGGTCCCATCCGTTAACAGCTGGTTCATTTGTGCTGCAGCTTCTTTAGACCTGCTTCTTCATGCACTCTTTCTTGGACATCTGCCATCTTAGTTTCCATGGGGCTTGTTACCCATCACCTGTCGTCCTGGCTCCTTGCAGTTGCATGTTTGTTTGACTCTAGTTGCAAGAGCAGTTTTCAGTCAGGTAGAAAGTCTATCAAGGTAGCCATGGGTCCCACATCCTGGCAGCATGAAGGACCTTGCCTAAGGGCCCATCTGAACAGCCACACCCTGCCCAGGATTTGAACCCTCAATCGGTGTATATACAGTGGGTACGGAAAGTATTCAGACCCCTTTAAATTTTTCACTCTTTGTTTCATTGCAGCCATTTGCTAAAATCAAAAAAGTTCATTTTATTTCTCATTAATGTACACTCAGCACCCCATCTTGACAGAAAAAAACAGAAATGTAGAAATTTTTGCAAATTTATTAAAAAAGAAAAACTGAAATATCACATGGTCATGGTCAAACAAAGAGTGAAAAATTTAAAGGGGTCTGAATACTTTCCGTACCCACTGTATATATGTGTGTGTGTGTGTGTGTGTGTGTATATATATATATATATATATATATGTATATATATATATACACACACACATTGGAGCATTGGAATGTAACCAACTATAATTTACTATATACTATACATTACATGTATATATTATTAGTATTATTTTCGTGTATTATAATTAATATATTTAATAAAAATATGTAACATCGTTAACTGAAGCACCCCTCAGGAGACACAAAGTGATAAATGTGAATATAATGGTGATCTTCTGGACTGTGCTGCAGCAGGAGGCAGATGTTGATGATCTGTCTGAACAACTGGACGTTCCGCTTCCTGTGACACTTTCTGCGCACTCTCTGAGGTTTGACCCTTCCCGCTCGCCGTTTAAGCCCGTACGTGGCAGTCAGAGAGCAGCACACAGCAGCTGAGGCTAATGCGGCTCCTCTCCTGCAACAACTCACTCATACAAAACTGACATCCCGCGCTCCGACAGGACTCACTGAAGCAAAGGACGCTCTTTAACATCGTCAGGCTTGGTGTGACGCCCCGCTGTGAAACATTTTAAACATGTTTACCGTGTCGGAGCTGGTCGTCTTGCTGGCCGTCCTGTCCGCCACCGCGTCCGGCTACTTCGTTAGCATAGACGCCCATGCCGAGGAGTGCTTCTACGAGCGGGTCAACTCCGGCACAAAGATGGGCCTCATGTTCGAGGTGGCCGAAGGCGGCTTTCTGGACATCGATGTCGAGGTGAATTACTTCCCTGGGATAACAAACCAAACGCCTAACATGAGGGAATGGATGTGTGTTTCTTAATTGTTAGCTGCTGACGCTACTCAGACTCGAGGCCTATGCTAGCGTTAGCTTGCGCCGTCTGCGTAACAGTTCACGTCAAGTGAAGCTACTTATTGCCTATTAACAAACTCCCAGACGCACAATATTTTGATTTGTGAGTGACATCGTTAAAGAGGAATTACCTGTCCATCTCGCTTTCTTTGAATATGTGACAGAGATGGTTCAATTATTCATAACAATACAGGAAGTACAGCGTTAGCAGCCTGTCTGGCTAAGTTATGCTAGCTAACTGTGTAGCAAAAACGATGCCCTCTGTCTAAATCAATGCACTGTGAGATGTATTAATGCTATTGCTCTTCTTACTGACTTATTGTGGAACAGTTGCTGTGCTTAAAGGTGCCATTGAGGGTTTTGTGTGCACAGATGTTGCTGCCATATGTTACTGCAGTCCCCTCATGCAGCAGTGTTCAGTGCATTGACACATCTGTATTATTTCCTGTGTCCTCTCACAGATAACAGGGCCTGATGGCAAGCAGATTTACAAAGGCGACAGAGAGTCCAGTGGGAAATACTCCGTGGCAGCACACATGGACGGAACCTACAAGTTCTGCTTCAGCAACAAGATGTCAACCATGACACCCAAGATCGTCATGTTCACGATTGATATCGGAGAGGCACCTAAAGGCCAGGACATGGAGACAGAAGGTACGCCGAGGATGTTTGCGTTGAAAATCTGTTTTTCTGTCTGTATTCTGCTGTTATTTGTCTTGTGCTGCTGTCTTTTTGACTGTGTTTTGGTGACTCTTCCTCTTCGTAGGTGGTGACAGCTGGGATGGTAGGGCACAGGGCAGGCTATGGCAAACATAGACTTTTGAGTTTGTGATGCACTGCAGAGTTTTCTCTAACCAGTGTTGTTTCCATAGCATAAACTAATAAGTGCATTTCTACCAAGCAGCTGTGATGTTTGCGAATGATTTGACTGACTATTTGCACTGTGAGAACACGTAGGATCTATTTATGTCCCTGGTGATAAGACAGCATCACCCGCGACATACTGTACGTCACAATCGCAAAACGGTTATGCATGTCTTACATACCTCATGCATGTTCTTTGTGCACGGTGACTGGTTTGTGGCCTGTTACTGATGGTTTCTTTTACCTGTTTCAGCCCACCAAAACAAGCTGGAGGAGATGATCAACGAGCTCGCTGTTGCCATGACAGCTGTAAAGCATGAGCAGGAGTACATGGAGGTTCGCGAGAGGATACACAGAGCAAGTGAGTCAATAAGAGCACGTACCAAGAGCCAGTCGTTTTGTAGCTGTTTGACTGTTATTTCACAAGCTGTCTCTTCTTCCCTTTCTAGTCAACGACAACACAAACAGCAGAGTGGTGCTGTGGTCGTTCTTCGAAGCTCTGGTTCTCGTGGCAATGACACTTGGACAGATTTACTACCTGAAGAGATTTTTTGAAGTACGGCGAGTGGTGTAGTGCGCTTACATGATCCCTCTGTGTCCTCCACTGTTTTCTCCAACACCAAGACAGTTATTTACACTCTGGAAATGAGACTGGCAGTTTTGAGTAAAGCCTACATTTGATTGGATCTCAGATGTTTTGTTCTCCTGTTACCTGTTTGGTTCCTTCTGAAAAATGTAATTAGTGTTTGTTTGGAACGAATGGCCAAAAGATTCTGGGATAGATGTCAGATTTCATTAGTTTTTTTTGTTTGTTTTTTTTTTTGTTTCACAGATTCTTTTGTCCAACACTGTTTGATAATTACAGTTACGTACCGATTACTAGCCAGTACAGATTTGCCTGTGTGAATGACTGTGAGGCTCATAATGTTAAGCAAACGCAGGCTAATGAATAAGATGTAGAAATGCACATAAATGGATAGGCATGTGTGGAGTCACCACAGGAGAATGTAGCCCTTATTAAGATATAAATCAGACTCCTTTCATATGATTTAAAAAATGGCAAACAAGAAAAACAAATGCTTTAGAATTTTGTCTGACACGCAGGAGGTTTTGGTTTCCGGTGTCTAAGCCAAGTCAGACAATGTACCGGCAGATATGTGATATCTGTACATGTGTTAATGCTCTCAAACAACAAATTGCACTCCTGATGGATTCATCTAAATAACTGAAGGATTTACTCCGCAGCTGGTCTTTAAGGGAAACTGTACAGCTTCTAGCTCTGCCTGTTGATTCATAGCGTTCCACACCAGGGGAGCGGGTTCAGTTTACATCTTTTGCAGTGTAACTACATAGTTCAGAAAATAACAGGCGAGGGGGTTTCTTGGCCTCAGAGTTCACGAGTTGATTTAATTTTCAAACACTTAATTTAAACTTTCACTTAGCAGCACGACCCGGAAGAGCTGAGGCAGGCTTGGATTTTAATCTGAACCACTTGGGGTGCAACTCCAAAGTGTAGAGAAATACTGAAATACATGTTACATGTTGATTGAGGGTGGGTGGGGGGGGGTCTGACACCTATTGACTGCTGTGTGCTTTAGTTGCTTCTACTATAGTTATTTTGTTGGGTTTGGGGATTTTAAATTATATGATTGTATACAATTTTGAACCGTTTGTTTTTCTTGGAGCATATCCTGTGACATGCAACTGTGTGGATGTTTCAAAAAATTCAGATGCTTTACCTTTTTCTATCAGTATACAAGGTAACAAGTCCAAAAGTCTACGCAGCTGCAACACCGTTATTGTCGCGTGTCACTGAATATGCTCCAGTTTTGTATTAAAAACAATCTTTGGTGAGCTCAGGCAGGTAAACTGTTCTGTACACAGTCTCCTCCTTTTTGTGACTACGACAAAATCTGATAAATGGATCTGTACAAATGTAGAATGGTTGTCTGTGGAAAATGCCCCAGGTTTCATAATAAAGCCAATATTCTGTACAATTACTTGGATGTCTTTCTTAACAGGTGGTAAAAGTTTCTTATTGAGAAAGTTTGACTGCAGGTGGAAAATATGAAGTTACACGAAAACTCAAGTACTTTTTGTTTCTGAGGCACCTGTTTTTGATTATTTACATTATTTTCTTTATTCTCCTGTTACGTTTCATAAGGAAATATTGTACTTTTTACTCCGCTACCTTTATTTGACAGATGTAGGTAACGGATTATTTGCAGAATCACTTATGATCAGTTTATAAAATAACATAAAATATGGTCAGAAAACTAAAATTACAAGTTCTCTACAGTCCTGAGGTACTTGTATCTGAGTGTTTCCATTTCAAAGTGTTTTATTCTTTTACTCCACTGTTTTATTTGACAGATGCAGGTAATAATTTCAGATTCACTTCAGTCGGCTTTAAAATAAGTATCATAAGAATTCCTAACATTATATGAAAAAGCCTCATAAACCATAAAATGCTGCTTCTACGTTATTGCCTGAGACATAATTGCTAACAGATAATATTTGTGTACTTTTAATAACATTTAGATTGTAGCTCCAGAGGAAGCAGCATGCAATCTGATGAATTGCCTCCAGTGACGTCAGTCAGTGTTGCATTGTGGGTAATGTAGGCACCAGTTATGAAAAGTACTCTAAAGTTTTATATTATAAGTTACATTGCATTTAACTTCCATGCATTTAAACTTCATTTTAAAATTAAATATATTTAGCTGATCACTTTTAGTTTTCAATTATATTTATAACATCCGCCCATCTTAATCTTCTTAATTTTCAAAATAGGATGAAATTAAACTAAATTAAATGATCAACTAACTAATAATATTACCGGTACATGAGTACGCGGAACGATACTCGCGACGGCGCTTCAGTTCCCACCCGGCTTGTAAACATCAGCGCACCCGGAAAGAGGAGCAGCGTGGAGAGCGAGCGAGCGGCTGCTAACAACTTTAGCTTCAAACTCTCTGCTTCACCTCCGACATGGACAACACGACGGACGGGACGTGGGACAGTTTACCTGTCAAACTCAACGACATGATTTTAGAAACGCTCGTGGAGCTGAAATTCACACACATGACACCTGTACAGGTAACACTCGCACCTCACATCTGCCGCTCAGCACTGTTCAGTGAACGCACCATCTCACCTGTGATTTCTTCTGCACAGGCTGCTTGTATTCCGCTGTTCATGAGGAACAAAGATGTGGCTGCTGAGGCGGTAAGTGTGCGACTCAACCAAAGTAATTAAAGTATTTAAGTAACGCTACGACTGAGGCTCGTGTTACTTCTGTTACTTGAGTATCTCCATTTCAGGAAACCTTATACTCCTACTTCATTACACTTGGGAAGCCATTATTGTGCTTTTTACACCACCACTACATCATTTGACACTTTTTGAAATAAGATTTAGCATCGTTTAGTTGTACCAGAGTATTTTTACTCTACTCTTACTCAAAGGAAAACCATTGAAGTTCTGCGTCATCATTAACTACTGGATAATAAAACATCTCCAGTGTTTTAAAGACGAGGTAAATGACACTAATAAGATAGTTCTGGGTTGCCAGGTTGTGACAAACCCTCCTCCACCATGAACCTTTAGCTGTCTTTTCAGTCAGCTCGTTATATATAATAATAATAATAGACTGTGTTACAGTGCTGCAACCATCAATATCGTTTTTTTGACCGATAACTATCTCTACATCAGAAAACACCAGTTGTTTTATTTATTTTAAAATAATTTACAATCAGGGTTGCAACTCACAATTATTTCCCCTCTCTAATAACCTCCCAATTACTGTCATGATTGATCGTTAACTGTATAAAATTAGGGATAAATTATAGGCCCACAATGGAAAATTTACATTATCAATTACCGGCAGATAAAGAAATTATAGCTGATAAATCGAGCTGACATTACATTACAGAGCCAAATTGCTTTTGTCGACTTAACAAGCGCAGCGTCTACACACAGTAGGTGGTGGTAGGCTGTGATTTTTCTGTCAGATTGCAGATAAATTGAACTAATTTAAAAATGTGCTACTTTGGCTCTGATGCAACATCCTCTCACACAATATCTGATTTGTAACATGTCACAATTAATAGCCTATAAAGACTGAATAATCTGAATCTGCAAAGTAACATCTATTAAATAAATGTGGTGGAGAGTATAAAGTAGCAGAAAATGGAAATACTCAAGTAAAGTACGTGAACATTGTACTTAAGAACAGTACAGTAGGAGGTTTATTTCGTTACTGGTTGAGACTTTCACACAAAGTTTAATTTTTACTGCTGTTTTTCAGTCTCCTTGATTTCTAATAATCGGTATCGGCCCTGAAAAAGCCAAACTGGTCGACCGCTCCAGCTCACTAGATGTCTCATCGTTGCAGGTAACTGGGAGCGGAAAGACGCTTGCTTTTGTCATTCCTGTCATAGAGCTGCTCCTGAAGAGAGAAGAAAAGCTGAAGAAGATGCAGGTGAGGATGAGACTCTCTCAGATTGAACTTCTACATCCACCGTCGTGGTGGAGGGGAGGACCGGGGGTTCAGATCTTCTGTGGAGGTTTAACTGGTGTCTCCTGCAGGTCGGCGCTCTGGTGATCACTCCCACAAGAGAGCTGGCTCTTCAGATCAGTGAAGTCATGGGGCAGTTCATTCAGAAATTCCCACAGTTCACGTAAGTACAAAGGCAGTGATGAGGACATGAGTCTTCTTGATTCTTGACCTTTTTAAATAGTAATCACGCAATGTAAACTTACAGTCCACCTGCTGGCTTCTTCTGGAGCTTTCTGCCACGTCTCTGCAGCTGTTGGCTCAGGCAAAAGTTGATGGCTCCAGAAAAAGTGAAAGGACAAACCTGAATGTTTTATTCAAAAAAAGCTCTACAGATAAGAGGGAAAATATGTGGACTTACCCTTTAACCTTTCTTGGAAACCTTTAGTGCTAAAATAAAAGCACCCTCATCCTGTTTTGGTCTGTTAATCGCGAGGGTCTTACTTTGTTTTGTGTTTTTCAGTAATTAAAATGTTTCATGTCTTTGTTTTCAGGCAGATTTTACTGATCGGTGGCAGTAACCCGATAGAGGATGTGGAGAAGTTCAAGGATAAAGGGTATGTGATGGTCACAAACGAAAATGTTTTATCATGAACAATATAATGACATATTTCAGAGGAATACTTTCATGTTTTGGGAAATACTTTTGTTATTTCAGGAGGAAAACTGCCTCAGTTATTCTCTCATATTAGTTTGACATGTTCTCCGTCAGCTCTGTATGAAACCCTGAATGAAGACGAGAAGAAAAGACTTTGTTCATGTTTGTTTATTGATGATTTAAAGCTTCAGTTTTTACACGTCCCATCAGTAAAGTCTGTTAAACCACTCTTGTTCAATGATTTCATGAACAGATTCACTTCATCCACACAATCAGTTTGTTGGAGCAGAATCTCAGCTGTGTACAAGCAAATAATGAAGCATCTCCTTATTGATTATGATCATGTAAACTGAAGTCATCACGAGCAGCGAGAGCCTCCGTGGCTGAACAGACACAGGAAGGAGCGCCGCCTGAACAAAGTCCAACATTTACAGAACAACAAGAAGACGTCAAAGTACCGCCCATCATGTTTGATTGACAGGTGATCTGTGTGCAGTGAAGAAACGCCACAACAATCAGCTCTCAGCAACAATGATGGAAACACAACAAGTGTGAAGAAATGAAACACAGAATTTAACCCACTGACCCTGAAATGACTTCTGTCTATTTGAGTTTACAAAACTCAGCAGAGTCAGAAGACCAGCTAAACTGAAGTCCAGCATAGAGAGGCTGAGTGAATGTGGTCTGGACTCTGTGGAGGAGAGTGATGGTTTCAGAGACGCTGTAGAAGGACAGAATACCTGCACTGTGATCCAGGTACACTCCAACTCTGGAGGACACAGGACCTGAGACGCGAGTTTGGACTTTGTTGTGATAAAAGTTATAACTGTCTGTGTAACAATTTAAAATCCAAGATTTGTCATTGAATCCAAATCCACATTCCTGTGAGTCTCCTGCTCTGCTGATGTTCTTGTATGCGACTGCTACACCAACTCCTCTTTCTCCTCTCCACTCCACCTCCCAGTAACAACGTCCAGTCAGACTCTCTCTACTCAGGACCTGATCCCACCCAGTGAATATGTCTGGGTGACTAGAATAAGACTGTTGTTGTCTCCTGTATGTTGCTTTTCTGTTCCCCTCAGATAATAACAGAAGTGTGTTTGCTGTGTTTGGATCCAGTGTGATGTCACATGAATATCTTAAGAAGTCAGCTCTGGTCATGTTCTCTGGTTGTGACAGTAAAACATCTACTTCAGTCACTGTCAGTGAGATGTTTGTCCATGTCTCTCTCAGGACGTCCTGTAGTTTGTCTCTGACCTCTGACACAGCTGCTGTCACATCCTCAAAGTACTTCAGAGGACGGATATTGATGCTGGATGAGTGTGTAGACTCACTGAGTGCTGACAGTGAGGGGTAGTTGTGTAGAAACTGGTTGTGATCCTCTGTGTGTGAGAGCTTCTTCAGCTCAGCGTCTTTCCTCTTCAGCTCAGTGATCTCCTGCTCCAGCTTCTCCTGAAGCTCTTTGACTCGACTCACTTCAGTTTCCTGCTGGGATCTGACCTGCTGCTTCACATCAGAGCATCTTTTCTCCATGAGACGGATCAGCTCGGTGAAGATCTTCTCATTGTGCTCCACTGCTTCATCAGCAGAGCCATTGATGGCCTCCACCTCCTGTTGAAGCACCTTCACATCTTCCTCTCTGTCCTGGATTCTCTGCTGGATGTTTTGTCGACTCCCCTCCAGCTCTCTCTGCCTCTCAGTCCTCTCTGCTGCAGCTGACACTGTGTCGTGGCCTTTATGTTCGTCCACAGGGCAGAGATAACAGATACACTGCTGATCAGTACGGCAGAACATCTTCATCACCTCATCATGACGAGAGCAGATGTTCTCCTGGAGCTTCTTGGACGGCTCCACCAGCTTGTGTTTCTTTAATGGAGCCACATCATAATGAGGCTGGAGGTGTTTCTCACAGTAAGAAACCAGACAGACCTGACAGGACTTGAGGGCTTTCAGTTTCCTCCCAGTGCAGAAATCACAGGCCACATCTTCAGGTCCAGCATAGCAGTGATCAGCAGGAGCAGCTTGGAGTCCAGTCTTCTTCAGCTCCGCCACTAAAGCTGCTAACATGGTGTTTTTCAGCAGCTCAGGCCTCGGTGTGAAGCGCTTCCTGCACTGAGGGCAGCTGTGGATCCTCCTCTCATCCTCTTTGTCCCAGTGACCTTCAATACAGTTCTTGCAGTAGCTGTGTCCACAGGGAGTAGCCACCGGATCCTTCAGTAGATCCAAACAGATCGAACAAGAGAAAGTCTCTCGGTCCAGCTGAACTGCTCTCTGCGCCATTTCACCTCTCAGTGACAACGACTGTCTGAGCTTCACTTCCTGATACCTGAAGTTACAATGACGGAACAAGACAAGCGATCAGAGAGAAGAGGGAGCGGTTATCAACATTTTATTCATTCCAGGACGAGGAGCAGCTCTGTGAATCTGAACTGTGTTTCCTCTTTTACAACGAAGCCTCAGTTAAAACCTGCTCCACATTTGAAAACATCAAAGTTTTTAGTTGTAAAATATTTCTTGGCTCCTCAGGCTTTGCTGATATTTCTCTAACTCTTCCTCTGATTCTGTTCACTTTTATTTTCCTGGTTAGGGTTTAGGGTTACTTTCCTCCCCACGGCTGCGCCTCAAGATCCTGTCCATGAAAATCACAAACAGGATCGTAGTTATAGTTTTGCCGCCACGAAAATTGTCATCAAAGCCCTAGAACTTAATTTAGATCCTGGTCCTGCGGTGGGAACGTTCCAAGTTCGAACAAAGGTTTCTAGTCTGTGGGGAAAGTTCCTGCCGTGGAAATGCGGCTTGGGTCGGCATCTTCAACTACTGGACTACCAGAACACCTCATCGATGAGGGTAAAGCAACACAGTCAGTCATGAGTAGGAGTCGACCAATTTGGCTTTTTCAGGGCCGATACAGATGCTGATTAGAAATTGAGGACACTGAAAACCGATCGGCAGGAGAAAAAAATGCTGAATATCAGCGAGGTCGATAATCCGTCTACCGCTAGTCTTTAGTTTTTCTGATGACGACTATTTGTGTGTTTCAGAGCGAACATTGTGATCGCGACTCCAGGCCGTCTGGAGGACATGTTCAGGAGGAAGTCCGACGGTCTGGACCTGGGCTGCTCGGTAAAGAGTCTGGACGTGCTGGTTCTCGATGAGGCCGACAGACTACTCGACATGGGTTTCGAGGCCAGGTAAGAAACAAGCTCAGTGTGCAGAGTGAGAGAACATTTCTTCAATTAACATAAACAACCCCTGAACGCAGTGTAAAACATTAAACAGAATGTGATTATCACTGATATGATGATGTCTCATGATCGGGTATGAAAGAGTTATCCTCGAAAGGCTCCCTCGTTCATCAGCAACGATGGAGGTTAACCACCTTGTGAAACACGTGATTGTGTAAAGGATGTTACTACATGTACTCGGGAAACTTTCATCCAACTGTTGTTGGTGAACACAGTTTGTTTGTAAATGATTTAATTCGGGTTTTATTTAGTCCGTGTGTCTGTTTGTGTGTCCAGTCTGAACACCATCCTGGGCTACCTGCCCAAACAGAGACGTACAGGCTTGTTTTCAGCCACTCAGACGCAGGAGCTGGAGAAGCTGGTGAGGGCCGGCCTCAGGAACCCAGTCCGCATCACCGTGAAAGAGAAGGGCGTGGCTGCCACCGCCGTCCAGAAAACACCCTCCAGACTCTCCAACTACTACACTGTGAGTCGGCTCAGTCTGAAGCCTGCCGCACATCAACCAGCCCCAAAGGAAATGTAGTTAATACAAAGTATGTTGTCATTTCAGATCTGCAGAGCAGAGGACAAGTTCAACAGCCTGGTGGCGTTTCTGAGGCAACACAAGCATGAGAAGAACCTGGTCTTCTTCAGGTATGTTAAAGGAACAGTTCACCCAAAAAATGTTCTGATATATTTACGATCATACTGATGGAAAGTCAGGTGAACAAAACATTTCTGGAGCTTCTCAACAGCTTTGCAGCATTCTGCAGACGTTATTAACACCCTTCTCTTTTTATTTTAAAGCAGAAATCGTCTCTGTAGCCGCTAAGCTAAAAGCGTTAGCACATACCTCGTTTGAAGTGGGTGCACAAGCTCAACCGAGTGTTAAGGGCTTTTATTTTTAACAATGGAGCGTAAGACGAGACATATATACACAATATATTTTTCAGTGCAGCGTCTGATCAACATTATGCTGTCATTTGCCTTGAAGTTGAAAAGATTCTTCATCAGGTGTGTAGTGAAGTCATTGACTGATATGAGTCGCTGCCGTCTCCTCCTCAGTACGTGTGCCTGTGTGGAGTACTACGGTCGAGCTCTGGAGACTCTGATCAAGAAGGTCACGGTCCACTGCATCCACGGCAAGATGAAAAATAAACGCAACAAGATCTTTGCAGACTTTCGGGCCCTGAAAAGGTAAAACTGACTGTGTGTGTGTGTGTACAGTAAACCTGATGTGCACTCTGTGACTAATTTAACATTTTTATCTGTTGCAGTGGGATCTTGGTGTGTACAGATGTCATGGCCAGAGGTATTGATATCCCTGATGTTAACTGGGTGCTGCAGTATGATCCTCCCAGCAGCGCCAGGTAACGTCTCTGAAACCAGCGTCACTGGGTCAAATTAGATGCATTTCTAATAATAATAGTGACATATTTTCAGCAATTTATCTTAAAGAAATCTTTTAAACCATCTCCAAATCTGTATTTTAATTTTTAAAGAGGGCTAAATTATGCGTTTTTAATGCAGCTCTTCGGCACAAAGGAAGAAGTTACACCAGATTGTGATGTACAGACAATACATTCGCTTTTTAGCAGACAATGAAGAATCAGAATAAGACATTTTGTGTTGTTGTGTGACTGTTTTACGTTCCTTTGTTTCATCTCAGTGCGTTTGTACATCGATGTGGACGTACAGCTCGAATCGGCAACCAGGGCAACGCCCTCGTCTTCCTGCTGCCAATGGAGGAGTCATACGTCAATTTTTTGTCCATCAACCAGAAAGTGAGTTATTTTCCATATTTTGAAAATTTCTCTAAAACCTTTTGTTCAATAATTTTCCCTCGACTATCCCTAAAAATCAGTGTAAACCATAACTTCCTATGCCTGCTTGACTTTATCTGAAGATGCTCCTCGAGCTGCAACAATTAATCGATGAGTTGTCAACTACTAGAATAATCGGCAACAATTTTAATAATTGTTTAATTTAAAGTCAAAATCCTCTGATTGCAGCTTCTTAAATTTTCTGACCTTTTATAGACCAAAAACTAATCTATTAATAGAATAATCTTTCATAAATAAATAAATCATTTCATTTCTCCAGTGCCCGCTCCAGCAGATGCCTCCTGTGAGTGATGTTGTGGACGTGCTGTCCAAAGTGCAGGCCATGTCTCTGGCTGACCGCGCCATGTTTGACAGAAGCATGAGGGCCTTCGTCTCGTACGTCCAGGCCTACGCCAAACATGAATGTAGCCTCATCTTCAGAGTCAAAGGTAAAAAAAACTGAAAACTGCCACTTTACATCTCAGATTCAGTTCTGTCGTATGCGTGAAGTAAAAACAGAAAACTTTGTGCTTCATTTCTTCGCCTAGATCTGGACTTTGCCACCTTAGCACGCGGCTTCGCCCTCCTCCGCCTGCCGAAGATGCCCGAGCTGAGGGGGAAAACGTTTCCTGATTTCCCCGAGACGACAGTGGACACAGACACCATCCGCTACAAGGACAAGAACAGGGAGAAACAGAGGCAGAAGATGCTCGCAGAGCCGAGAGAAGAGACTCGTTTTCCCAGAAAGAACTTCATCAAGAATAAGTCCTGGTCGAAACAGAAGACCAAGTTGGTTCGCAGGAAAAAGATGGCCGCCAAGAGGAAGCACAACGAGGTATTTTCCACTCAGTGACCGTGAGATGTGACGAATAAACAAAGAGCATCAGTGGGCTGGATTTAACCTCAGCTCTGTTTTTATCTTGTGTGTGTCCGCAGGGTTCAGACGTGGACGACGAGGACATGAAGGAGCTTTTAAATGACACTCGCCTCCTCAAGAAACTCAAGAAAGGGCAAATCAGCGAGGAGGACTTTGAGAAACAGATAACGAGCGAGCCGAAGTCGAAACACAAAACAGGACTGTCACACGACGGCTCGGGGGACAATGTATGATCCAACAGCTGTGTTCAACTTGGTCAAAATTCAATTAAATCAAACTCCCTGGACTTTGTTCTGACGATGGATTTTATTGAGAATGGTGAGGCAGTTATAAATAAAGCTTGATGAGTTCATCGCTGACAGCCGACGGGGTGAGGACTCCCAGGTCAGTGAAGAGGAGGGTGATGAGGGAGGGAGGCGTGTAATCAATCATGGGATGCTCCTCCGACAGGTTCTGTACAGTCTTCAGGGTGTCTGCTTTGTACTGTGGAGGCGAGAAGAGGACGTGTAAAGAAATATTTCAAAATAAATCAAAATTAGTCTCGACATTACATTCTCAGACATCATACGAGGGGTGTAACGATTCTCCAAGTCCACGCTTCAGACCTTTTTTTTGGTAAAGTTTGGGGTTAAATAAGAACATTTTTTAGGTTTTATTGAATCAACTTCAATGTGTAATAATATCAAGAATATTTAAGTAGATTAACTTTCTAAACCTGAGTGAGTTATAGGGATGTAACCTAACTTTACAATATCTTGATACCGTCGGGGACTGTGACGACGTCTACCAACATTTCACTTATAAGGTTCATGGATATAACACAGTGAATCAGTATGAATGCAATCTACTGTCGCTCCTTGTCAATGTATTGTTATGTTTCAACAGCAGAGGGCGCAATTATACTGCTCAAGTGGACAGACTCTTACAGAGAGCTGAAGTCACGCCCCTTCCGGTGGACGCCATGAGACCTTATTTCAGGAAAAAATATGTATAGCAGGAATGAAGAGAGACAAATAATCTTTTGATCCTGTTTGAATTGTGTTTTCAAGTCAATACAGTCGCAGTTTGTGGTAATTAAAGTAAAATATCATCTAGTTTTATGTTAAAGTGCTCAGTGAACGACATCGTCTCGCTCAACACACGTCACCAACACAACATGGGCTCAGCAAAGGAAGTAAAAAAAGAGGAAAATCACAATAAATCTGGTCGCGTCAGGTTCATTTCGCCGCCACGTCTTACCTTGAATTTATCAGGCACGTCCTGCTGGTTGAGCGGATACAGGCGGACGAATTTGAAGCTCTCTGCCACGACGTAGAAGGGCTTGTTGTGAGCTTTAGAGCACACGGCCATCTGGTAAGTACCAATCTGTAAGTGTGAAGGAGAAACATTGAGATCTCTGTAACACAAACATCTGATGCTGCTTTCACAGAGGTGCAGTGAAAAACACAGTTAAAGGAGCAGTATGTAGTTTTGGTGAAGAAATGTTAATGAGAAGAGAAAGATCTTCTCTTCTGCCTAAACAAACTAAATAAACAAACTTTGTTTTCATGACTGAATAAACAAACTGACCTTAAAAGAAGAACAATTTATACTGTTTTACTTTGTTTATATGTGGCGGACCCTGCCACCTTTCCAGCTTCAAAAAGTGTTCAGGGACCTTATTTTCCTCTGAGAACAGCTTGTTTATTCACTGATGGAACAAATACATAATTCTGAGTTTGTATTATTACCTCATTAATATTGTAAATATTAAAATCTGAGTTTGAATTTCTAATCCAAAACTACAAAGTAACCCTTTAAAGTGAAATTAAAAAATGAATATTTTTCATTTCCAACTGAAACTTTACTGCAAGCACCTATTGTGATAATATTCTATTTATTTAAATTAATTTTTATACATTTTTTTTTTTTTAATTTGAGGGTGAATTTTCACTTCAAATTCAGAGTCTAACTGAAGTTATCCAGGATCACCACTGTTCATCCAAAGAGATGTTGGACCCCGACGATTCACTGAAAACTCACCTTATTGATGATCCCTCCGCTCTCAACAACGCCCTCTGCACCGACAATCACCAGGTCCACTTTCTCCAACACATACCTGTAAAAAAAAAAAAAGAGATTAAAACACTGAATAAACTCACACTGACAACGTTTGACACAGGTTTTTTCTTCTAAACTTAAATATTTACCCCACAGCTGCATCCAGGACCACTGTTACTGGAACATTGAGTTTCCTCAGGGCTTCTGCCATCTGTCGCCTGAATCCAGAGAGTATGAATAAAAAAAGATAAACTGAATGAGTGTGTGTCCCCTCGGAGTAAAACGAGGACACTTCAGGGACAGCATTCACTCACCCAGCTGAGTCAGGCTGCGATTCAGTCACATAGACAGAGAAGCGTTTCTTCTCAGCTGCAGCCTTTTCCAGCACCCTCAGGACGACTCTGGAGTACGAGTGAGTCAGGATTTTCTGTCGGAGGAACATTTGGGAAGACAAGGGAAAGTCACAGAAACGCCTAAATACTGTAAATATAAAGGGTGTATTGTATGTGTGCCAGCATCTAAGACTAAAAATCACTGGCCAACTCACAGCTGCGTGTCTTTCTGGAGGATAATAATGACATTCAGTGTCGGGAGTCAAGTTTCAGACCTGCTCAAAGTACGAAAACTGCTGTTGCGTGCGACGACTTCAACCCACTTAATGACAATCAACATGAGCTGCACTGCTTGTTGATCTGTCCAAGGCTTTTGTTACAGCTGATGATAACATCTGGATAAAGAGGTTGTGAGACTCGTTTCCAATGGTGTCAAGTCAACCATTTTATTGATGGTAAACATGTAAAATTTTACAAATACAGTAAACCGTAACCAATATAAGCTTCTTCTCTAACACCCAGTCCCCAGACTCCCTGAAAAAAAACGCTTAATTTCATGAGTAAATGCTGAAATCATTCGAAACAGCTGCTGAATGTTGGCAGGTAAGACTTGAGACACAGAAGCAACAACAACTTTTAATGTTTTGAATTTAAGGCCGAAAATACAAGAAAGCACGAATGATTAAGAAATTTACTACAGCTGTTTGGCAAAGTTTGTTGAGGTGCTCAGAATGCAACAACTCACAAAATTGCACAATTTGTTAAGGGAGTCTGGTGATGGATGACAGTGAACCACATGAAATCAGAGTGTAATCCATTCTGCCCGTTGTTGTTGTTGTTGTACACTGTGGTCACATGTGGCCCAGACCACCTCTGAATGTGGTCTGAATGATCGGATCTCCTGTGAAATAGATCTGGATCTCAGTAATATGTTAATATAATGTGTTTGTATAAAAAATACTCACAGCGCCGTCTTTGATGAAGGTGTGACAGAGCTTTGCAACCTTGGTCCTGGACATGGAGATCTTCTCTAGAAACAGTTCTCCTCTCTCCTCCATCACCTTCTTACAGCGAGACAGATCCTGACAGACGGAGAAACAGAAGTTATTTCAGGGCAGAGACAAATTAATGCTCTCATCGGTTCTCCTCTCGTCATCGAGGAGCCAGGAACTCCTGATCTGATCAAAGAGGAGAAAATGTACTTAAAGTAGCTGGTATGAGCAACCACTGCTGACTGTGACAGACTGAGACGCCTGTCAATCAAGCAAACATGTCCCAAAATACTTCTCTTTGAGCCACGATCACGATCACACTATCCTGAGAAATGTGTCGCTCGCCACCAACCAAACTCTGTACAGTTTTTTGCGTATTTAAAAAAAACAAAATGACAAAAAAGTCAAAAAATGAAGACAAATGTGTTATTTTTCCTCTTTAGTCATCTCACGACCCTTCTGCACTAAACTAGCTCCACCTTGAGCAGCTTCAACAGTGACATGTACAGTATATATATGTCCTGTGTTGAACTACCAGCTGTTGTTTCTTTATGCTATATTGTATTGTAGTATTGTATAATGACAAATAAATGATGTTGAGCCTTCACACATTGATGCATCAGTATTAACAATCTAATCTTACTTTAGATACTTTCAAGTACAGTTTGCTGATAATATCTCTGTACTTTTACTTATTATTTTAAATGCAGGACTTTTACTTGTAATGTCTTTCTGAAAGATTTTTACATTGTTGTATTTGTACTTAAGTAAAGTATCTGAATATTTCCTCCACCAATATCTTAGAAGAAAGTCTCACTGGTCTGCAACACCAGAACGGTACTTTGGCTCCATCATGTGCTCAGAAATAGTCTGACAGGTACAGTCAGCTGTTTTTATTTCATCCTCCTTTATTTCATCTTCAAATCAGCCATGTTTTGTTCAAGTGTTCTAGTTTGTTTTGGGCTCATTTCAAGCTGATACGTCATTACAAACAATTTCCTTTACATCCAGTTTTATTAACTTTAAGGTGATGAAAATAAAAAGTTTGAGTGAGATCTCTGTTGATTTGTTGTGAAAAAACTAAAAATAATAATCAAAAACAAAAAGGACGAAGTGTGTCAATCCTACAGATTCATTGATTCATATAAATCCACAGATGATCAGCAGAAGCAGCTGATCTGGTTCATTCTCGTCCTTCTGGATTCACAGTTCACTAATAACTTGTCTGATGAGTTTTGTTTCAACACGTCTGAAGCTTGAAATGCTGCTTTGACTCAGGATGAGATTCTGAAGCTCAACTGTTTTGTCACGAATACTTCAAAGTAGATCATTAACTGTGTGAGACAACTATTATACAGCAGCTTGAATCTTTGTGAGAGTTTAGTTTGATAACTCGCTGCTGTCAGTCAGCTGTTTTTAACCAGGAAAAAAAAAGTGAACAGAATCAGAGGAAGAGTTAGAGAAATATCAGCAAAGCCTGAGGAGCCAAGAAATATTTTACAACTAAAAACTTTGATGTTTTCAAATGTGGAGCAGGTTTTAACTGAGGCTTCGTTGTAAAAGAGGAAACACAGTTCAGATTCACAGAGCGGCTCCTCGTCCTGGAGCGAGTCGCAGCTCGATCAGCCCTCCCTCTTCTTCCTCCTCTCACACAGCAGCTCCACTCTGTCAGTACGTTTCCTTGTTCCCTCCCCTTCCGATCTACAGTTTGTGGTTGTGTGGTGTAACTGAGCTGACGTCCTCATTAACTGCACAAACACATCCTGTTCAGATCAGAGCTCAGACTAGTTTCTGTTATCAGGAAGTGAATCTCAGACAGTCGTTGTCGCTGAGAGGTGAAATGGCACAGAGAGCAGTTCAGCTGGACCGAGAAATAATTTCTTGTTCGATCTGTTTGGATCTACTGAAGGATCCGGTGGCTATTCCCTGTGGACACAGCTACTGCAAGAACTGTATTGAAGATCACTGGGACACAGAGGATGAGAGGAGGATCCACAGCTGCCCTCAGTGCAGGAAGAGCTTCACACCGAGGCCTGAGCTGCTGAAAAACACCATGTTAGCAGTTTTAGTGGAGGAGCTGAAGAAGACTGGACTCCAAGCTGCTCCTGCTGATCACTGCTATGCTGGACCTGAAGATGTGGCCTGTGATTTCTGCACTGGGAGGAAACTGAAAGCCCTCAAGTCCTGTCTGCAGTGTGTGGCCTCTTACTGTGAGAAACACCTCCAGCCTCATTATGAATCACCTACATTTAAAAAACACAAGCTGGTGGAGCCGTCCAAGAAGCTCCAGGAGAACATCTGCTCTCGTCATGATGAGGTGATGAAGATGTTCTGCCGTACTGATCAGCAGTGTATCTGTTATCTCTGCTCTGTGGATGAACATAAAGGCCACGACACAGTGTCAGCTGCAGCAGAGAGGACTGAGAGGCAGAGAGAGCTCGAGGTGAGTCGACAAAACATCCAGCAGAGAATCCAGGACAGAGAGGAAGATGTGAAGGTGCTTCAACAGGAGGTGGAGGCCATCAATGGCTCTGCTGATAAAGCAGTGGAGCACAGTGAGAAGATCTTCACCGAGCTGATCCGTCTCATGGAGAAAAGACGCTCTGATGTGAAGCAGCAGGTCAGATCCCAGCAGGAAACTGAAGTGAGTCCAATCAAAGAGCTTCAGGAGAAGCTGGAGCAGGAGATCACTGAGCTGAAGAGGAAAGACGCTGAGCTGAAGAAGCTCTCACACACAGAGGATCACAACCAGTTTCTACACAACTACCCCTCACTGTCAGCACTCAGTGAGTCTACACACTCATCCAGCATCAATATCCGTCCTCTGAAGTACTTTGAGGATGTGACAGCAGCTGTGTCAGAGGTCAGAGACAAACTACAGGACGTCCTGAGAGAGACATGGACAAACATCTCACTGACAGAGACTCAAGTGGATGTTTTACTGCCACAACCAGAGCCCAAGACCAGAGCTGACTTCTTAAGATATTCATGTAAAATCAAACTGGATCCAAACACAGCAAACGCATGTCTGTTATTATCTGAGGGGAACAGAAAAGCAACAAAAATGAGTCAACAACAGTCTTATTCTAGTCACCCAGACAGATTCACTGGGTTGGTTCAGGTCCTGAGTAGAGAGAGTCTGACTGGACGTTGTTACTGGGAGGTGGAGAGGATAGAGAGAGGAAATGTTGGTGTAGCAGTCGCATACAAGAATATCAGCAGAGCAGGGAACTTGTATGAAAGTTTATTTGGATTCAATGACAAATCTTGGATGTTAAATTGTTCCACAGGCAGTTATAACTTTTATCACAACAAAGTCAAAACTCCCGTCTCAGGTCCTGAGTCCTCCAGAGTTGGAGTGTACCTGGATCACAGTGCAGGTATTCTGTCCTTCTACAGCGTCTCTGAAACCATCACTCTCCTCCACAGAGTCCAGACCACATTCACTCAGCCTCTCTATGCTGGACTTAATGTTTCTGACTCTGCTGAGTTTTGTGAACTCAAATAGACAGAAGTCATTTCAGGGTCAGTGGGTTAAATTCTGTTTCATTTCTTCACACTTGTTGTGTTTCCATCATTGTTGCTGAGAGCTGATTGTTGTGGCATTTCTTCACTGCACACAGATCACCTGTCAATCAAACATGATGGGCGGTACTTTGACGTCTTCTTGTTCTGTAAATGTTGGACTTTGTTCAGGCGGCGCTCCTTCCTGTGTCTGTTCAGCCACGGAGGCTCTCACTGCTCATGATGACTTCAGTTTACATGATCATAATCAATAAGGAGATGCTTCATTATTTGCTTGTACATAGCTGAGATTCTGCTCCAACAAACTGATTGTGTGGATGAAGTGAATCTGTTCATGAAATCATTGAACAAGAGTGGTTTAACAGACTTTACTGATGGACGTGTCAACAAACTGGAAAGTGTGTCCATGTTTTGCTGTTTTGAACAAAGGACGGTTCAGATTTTGATTCTCTTCATATTTTGTTCTGTTCGCTTATTCTTCCATATTTTGAGGTGCGGGGCAACTCGTCTATGACTCGTACTAAACCTTTGTATGTGTCAGAGAAAAGAGCAATAAGACTTATAAACAAGGTGGATGAAAGAAAACACAGCAACAGACTGTTTATCAGGTCACACGTGATGAAATTTAAAGATTGAGTTGATTTGAAAACGTTATCAGTCGTGTGTAAAGAGAAATCAGCTGAAAATCTACAGAGATTGTTTATATTAAGATCACATTTGATTTTAAAAGTCTGTATGATGTAATATATTAAAGCAGAGACACTCTGACGTAACATGCTGCTCAAATATTCAATTTAAGAGGATTTAAAAGGGAAATAATGAGATGTTATGAGCTTATTGCGTCACATTTATGTTAAGATGACTGTTATTGATTGTATCTGAGTTGATTTGTGAAAATAGAAGTGAACAATAAAGTGATGTCCATCAGTATCTACAGTATCTGGTGTTATTATTAAGAAAGGGGCAGCTCAGAGAGGTTTTTCTTCTGCTGCTCCTGTTTGGTTCATTGAATGTGTGGAAGTGTAACCGGGTGGTAAATCTACTCAGATATAATTTCACACTCTGGTTCGGGATCGCTCTCAAACATGTTTAAATGTTCACATGTGTTCGTTGTTGTTTTCTGTTGAGTGTAACATCGGGTGACTACACGTCCATGTTTTCAGGGACAGTCCCCGTTTTTAAAAGAGAGCTATGTTGTTTTGGAGAGGTCAGAATTTTTATATTCACAATATTAATGAGGTAATAATACAAACTAAGATATATGTATTTGTTCCATCAGTGAACAAACAAGCTGTTATCAAAGGAAAATAAGGTCCAAGAACACTGTTTGAAGCTAGAAAGGTGGCAGGGTCCGCCATATATAAACATAGTAAAACAGTATAAATTGTGTTATCCTTTAAGGTCAGTTTGTTTATTGTACAATAGTTTGTTTATCTGTACTAATACAAACTCAGAAATATGTTGTTTTACACTGTCTCACACGGGGCACCATATGTGGTGCTTCATGCAACATTAATAGGGAGTTTTAGGTAAAATGTGGCTGTCAATAATAATTAATGATTATCATGGATGTTATTATTAATGATTAACATTAATTGTGTTAATGAGGAAACACATATCTTCAGTGACTGATTGTGTATATGTGGCGGACCCTGCCACCTTTCTAGCTTCAAACAGTGTTCTGGGACCTTATTTTCCTCTGAGAGCAGCTTGTTTATTCACTGATGGAAAATATACATATTTCTGAGTTTGTATTATTACCTCATTAATATTGTAAATATTCTTCTCTAAAACTACATAGTGCACCTTTAGCCTTAAATGGAAATTTGTTCTCAGTTACATCAAGGGGAAATAATCAGTAGATGTCAGCAGTAGATATTTTTTGAGGCTCCAGCTGTCATGATAATGAGTCAAATCACTAAAACCAGAAATCTGTGAATGTAATAACAAGTCCACTCGTTCCTCAGTTACAGTGTGCTGGTTTTTAACACATGAGCATTTTATATCCAGAAATTCATATGGTCCACCACTCCACCACTGAATACCCCAGTAACCAACCGGACACATTTTTGCAGCCATATACTCAGTTTTGACCTTGTCTTGTTTACAATAGGAATGAAATGTGAAGCAGGCTGTGATAATCTGTCATGCTGTTGCAGACTTTGGTCACAAGCTGGTAGTATTGAGCAGTGTTATTGAGTCATTAAGTGCATTCTGGTCTTTTCTTCCTGTTTGAAGACAAAAAAGTCACAAAATGAACACAAATTTGTTATTTTTCCTCTTTAGTCATCTCACGACCCCTCAGTTTTATCTCGTGACCCTTGCGAGGGGCCCGACCCCTAGGTTGGGAACCAGTGCACTAAACTGGCTCCACCTTGAGCAGCTTCAACAGTAACATGTATAGAATATATATGTCCTGTGTTGAACTACCAGCTGTTGTTTCTTTATGCTATATTGTATTGTAGTATTGTATAATGTCAAATAAATGATGTTGAGCCTTCACACATTGATGCATCAGTATTAACAATCTAATCTTACTTTAGATACTTTCAAGTACAGTTTGCTGATAATATCTCTGTACTTTTACTTATTATTTTAAATGCAGGACTTTTACTTGTAATGTCTTTCTGAAAGATTGTTACATTGTTGTATTTGTACTTAAGTATAGTATCTGAATACTTCCTCCATCAATATCTTAGAAGAAAGTCTCACTGGTCTGCAACTCAACACCAGAACGGTACTTTGGCTCCATCATGTGCTCATAAATAGACTGACAGGTACAGTCAGCTGTTTTTATTTCATCCTCCTTTATGTCATCTTCAAATCAGCCATGTTTTGTTCAAGTGTTGTAGTTTGTTTTGGGCTCATTTGAAGCTGATACGTCATTACGAACAATTTCCTTTACATCCAGTTTTATTAACTTTAAGGTGATGAAAATAAAAAGTTTGAGTTTGATCTCTGTTGATTTGTTGTGAAAAAACTAAAAATAATAATCAAAAACAAAAAGGACAAAGTGTGTCAATCCTACAGTTTCACTGATTCATATAAATCCACAGATGATCAGCAGAAGCAGCTGATCTGGTTCATTCTCGTCCTTCTGGACTCACAGTTAACTAATAACTTGTCTGATGAGTTTTGTTTCAACACGTCTGAAGCTTGAAATGCTGCTTTGACTCAGGATGAGATTATGAAGCTCAACTGTTTTGTCACGAATGCTTCAAAGTAGATCATTAACTGTGTGAGACAACTATTATACAGCAGCTTGAGTCTTTATGAGAGTTTAGTTTAATAACTCGCTGCTGTCAGTCAGCTGTTTTTAACCAGGAGAAGAAAAGTGAACAGAATCAGAGGAAGAGTTAGAGAAATATCAGCAAAGCCTGAGGAGCCAAGAAACATTTTACAACTAAAAACTTTGATGTTTTCAAATGTGGAGCAGGTTTTAACTGAGGCTTCGTTGTAAAAGAGGAAACACAGTTCAGATTCACAGAGCTGCTCCTCGTCCTGGAATGAATAAAATGTTGATGACCGCTCCCTCTTCTCTCTGCTTGTCTTGTGCCGTCATTGTAACTTCAGGTATCAGGAAGTGAAGCTCAGACAGTCGTTGTCGCTGAGAGGTGAAATGGCGCAGAGAGCAGTTCAGCTGGACCGAGAAACAATTTCTTGTCCGATCTGTTTGGATCTACTGAAGGATCCGGTGACTACTCCCTGTGGACACAGCTACTGCATGAACTGTATTAACAATCACTGGGACACAGAGGATGAGAGGAGGATCCACAGCTGCCCTCAGTGCAGGAAGCGCTTCAAACCGAGGCCTGAGCTGCTGAAAAACACCATGTTAGCAGTTTTAGTGGAGGAGCTGAAGAAGACTGGACTCCAAGCTGCTCCTGCTGATCACTGCTATGCTGGACCTGAAGATGTGGCCTGTGATTTCTGCACTGGGAGAAAACTGAAAGCCCTCAAGTCCTGTCTGCAGTGTGTGGCCTCTTACTGTGAGAAACACCTCCAGCCTCATTATGATGTGGCTCCATTAAAGAAACACAAGCTGGTGAAGCCGTCCAAGAAGCTCCAGGAAAAGGTGAGTCGACAAAACATCCAGCAGAGAATCCAGGACAGAGAAAAAGATGTGAAGGTGCTTCAACAGGAGGTGGAGGCCATCAATGGCTCTGCTGATAAAGCAGTAGGGCACAGTGAGAAGATCTTCAAGAAGCTGATCCGTCTCATGAAGAAAAGACGCTCTGATGTGCAGCAGCAGGTCAGATCCCAGCAGGAAACTGAAGTGAGTCGAGTCAAAGAACTTCAGGAGAAGCTGGAGCAGGAGATCACTGAGCTGAAGAGGAAAGACGCTGAGCTGAAGAAGCTCTCACACACAGAGGATCACAACCAGTTTCTACACAACTACCCCTCACTGTCAGCACTCAGTGAGTCTACACACTCATCCAGCATCAATATCCGTCCTCTGAAGTACTTTGAGGATGTGAAAGCAGCTGTGTCAGAGGTCAGAGACAAACTAAAGGACGTCCTGAGAGAGACATGGACAAACATCTCACTGACAGTGACTGAAGTGGATGTTTTACTGTCACAACCAGTGAACAAGACGAGAGCTGACTTCTTAAGATATTCATGTGAAATGACACTGGATCCAAACACAGCAAACACACGTCTGTTATTATCTGAGGGGAACAGAAAAGCAACATACAGGATTCAACAACAGTCTTATTCTGATCACCCAGACAGATTCACTTGGTGGGATCAGGTCCTGAGTAGAGAGAGTCTGACTGGACGTTGTTACTGGGAGGTGGAGAGGAGAGGAGGAGCTATGGGAGCAGTTGGTGTAGCAGTCGCATACAAGAATATCAGCAGAGCAGGGATCTCAGATGAATGTAAATTTGGATTCAATGACAAATCTTGGAGGTTAGATTGTGACACACTTGGTTATTACTTCTATCACAACAATGTCAAAACTCGCGTCTCAGGTCCTTGGTCCTCCAGAATTGGAGTGTACCTGGATCACAGTGCAGGTATTCTGTCCTTCTACAGCGTCTATAAAACCATCACTCTCCTCCACAGAGTCCAGACCACATTCACTCAGCCTCTCTATGCTGGATTTCGGTTTTACTTGTTTGAAGACTCTGCTGAGTTTTGTAGACTCAAATAGACAGAAGTCATTTCAGGGTCAGTGGGTTAAATTCCGTGTTTCATTTCTTCACACTTGTTTTGTTTCCATCATTGTTGCTGAGAGCAGTGGGTTAAATTCTGTGTTTCATTTCTTCACACTTGTTGTGTTTCCATCATTGTTGCTGAGAGCTGATTGTTGTGGTGTTTCTTCACTGCACACAGATCACCTGTCAATCAAACATGATGGGCGGTACTTTGACCTCTTCTTGTTGTTCTGTAAATGTTGGACTTTCTTCAGGCGGCGCTCCTTCCTGTGTCTGTTCAGCCACGGAGGCTCTCGCTGCTCATGATGACTTCAGTTTACATGATCATAATCAATAAGGAGATGCTTCATTATTTGCTTGTACATAGCTGAGATTCTGCTCCAACAAACTGATTGTGTGGATGAAGTGAATCTGTTCATGAAATCATTGAACAAGAGTGGTTTAACAGACTTTACTGATGGGACGTGTCAACAAACTGGAAAGCGTGTCCATGTTTTGCTGTTTTGAACAAAGGACGGTTCAGATTTTGATTCTCTTCATATTTTGTTCTGTTCACTTGTTCTTCCATATTTTGAGGTGCGGGGCAACTCGTCTATGACTCGTACTAAACCTTTGTATGTGTCAGAAAAAAGAGCAATAAGACTTATAAAAAAGTGGATGAAAGAAAACAGCAACAGACTGTTTATCAGGTCACACGTAATGAAATTTAAAGATTGAGTTGATTTGAAAATGTTATCAGTCGTGTAAAGACAGAAATCAGCTGAACATCTACAGAGATTGTTTATATTAAGATCACAATTCTAAAAGTCTGTATGATGTAATATATTAAAGCAGAGACACTGTGACGTAACACGCTGCTCAAATATTCAATTTAAGAGGATTTAAAAGGGAAAAAATGAGACGTTATGAGCTTATTGAGTCACATTTATGTTAAGATGACTGTTATTGATTGTATCTGAGTTGATTTGTGAAAATAGAAGTGAATAATAAAGTGATGTCCATCAGTATCTACAGTATCTGGTGTGGCGGACCCTGCCACCTTTCTAGCTTCAAACAGTGTTCTGGGACACACCTTATTTTCCTCTGAGAGCAGATTGTTTATTCACTGATGGAAAATATACATATTTCTGAGTTTGTATTATTACCTCATTAATATTGTAAATATTCTTCTCTAAAACTACATAGTGCACCTTTAACCTTAAATGGAAATTTGTTCTCAGTTGCATCAAGGGGAAATAATCAGTAGATGTCAGCAGTAGATACTTTTTGAGGCTCCAGCTGTCATGATAATGAGTCAAATCACTAAAAGCAGAAATCTGTGAATGTAATGTGTTAATGTAATAACAAGTCAACTCGTTCCTCAATTACAGTGTGCTGGTTTTTAACACATGAGCATTTTATACCAGGAAATTCATACGGTAAACTCCACCACTGAATACCCCGGTAACCAACCGCACACATTTTTGCAGCCATATACTCAGTTTTGACCTTGTCTCGTTTACCATATGAGTGAAATTTGAAGCAGGCTGTGATAATCTGTCATGCTGTTGCAGACTTTGGTCACAAGCTGGTAGTATTGAGCAGTGTTATTGAGTCGTTAAGTGCATTCTGGTCTTTTCTTTCTGTTTGAAGACAAAAAAGTCAAAAAATGAACACAAATGTGTTATTTTTCCTCTTTAGTCATCTCACGACCCCTCAGTTTTATCTCGTGACCCTTGCGAGGGGCCCGACCCCTAGGTTGGGGACCACTGCACTAAACTGGCTCCACCTTGAGCAGCTTCAACAGTAACATGTACAGTATATATATGTCCTGTGTTGAACTACCAGCTGTTGTTTCTTTATGCTATATTGTATTGTAGTATTGTATAATGACAAATAAATGATGTTGAGCCTTTACACATTGATGCATCAGTATTAACAATCTAATCTTACTTTAGATACTTGCAAGTACAGTTTGCTGATAATATCTCTGTACTTTTACTCATTATTTTAAGTGCAGGACTTTTACTTGTAATGTCTTTTTGAAAGATTTTTACATTGTTGTATTTGTACCTAAGTAAAGTATCTGAATACTTCCTCCACCAGTATCTTAGAAGAAAGTCTCACTGGTCTGCAACTCAACACCAGAACGGTACTTTGGCTCCATCATGTGCTCATAAATAGTCTGACAAGTACCGTCAGCTGTTTTTAACCAGGAAAAGAAAAGTGAACAGAATCAGAGGAAGAGTTAGAGAAATATCAGCAAAGCCTGAGGAGCCAAGAAATATTTTACTACTAAAAACTTTGATGTTTTCAAATGTGGAGCAGGTTTTAACTGAGGCTTCGTTGTAAAAGAGGAAACAAAGTTCAGATTCACAGAGCGGCTCCTTGTCCTAGAGAGAGTCAAAGGTTGATCAGCCCTCCCTCTTCTTCCTCCTCCCACACACAGCAGCTCCACTCTGTCAGTATGTTTCCTTGTTCCCTCCCCTTCAGATCTACAGTTTGTGGTTGGGTGTAACTGAGCTGACGTCCTCATTCACTGTACAAACACACCCTGTTCAGATCAGAGCTCAGACTAGTTTCTGTTATCAGGAAGTGAAACTCAGACAGTCGTCACTGAGAAGTAAAATGGCGCACAAAGCAGTTCAGCTGGACCAAGAGACTTTCTCTTGTCCGATCTGTTTGGATCTACTGAAGGATCCAGTGGCTATTCCCTGTGGACACAGCTACTGCAAGAACTGTATTAAAGATCACTGGGACACAGAGGATGAGAAGGGGATCCACAGCTGCCCTCAGTGCAGGGAGAGCTTCATACCGAGGCCTCAGCTGCTGAAAAACACCATGTTAGCAGCTTTAGTGGAGGAGCTGAAGAAGACTGGACTCCAAGCTGCTCCTGCTGATCACTGCTATGCTGGACCTGAAGATGTGGCCTGTGATTTCTGCACTGGGAGGAAACTGAAAGCCCTCAAGTCCTGTCTGGTCTGTCTGGCCTCTTACTGTGAGAAACACCTCCAGCCTCATTATGATGTGGCTCCATTAAAGAAACACAAGCTGGTGGAGCCGTCAGAGAAGCTCCAGGAGAACGTCTGCTCTCGTCATGATGAGGTGATGAAGATGTTCTGCCGTACTGATCAGCAGTGTATCTGTTATCTCTGCTCTGTGGATGAACATAAAGGCCACGACACAGTGTCAGCTGCAGCAGAGAGGACTGAGAGGCAGAGAGAGCTCGAGGTGAGTCGACAACACATCCATCAGAGAATCCAGGACAGAGAGGAAGATGTGAAGGTGCTTCAACAGGAGGTGGAGGCCATCAATGGCTCTGCTGATAAAGTAGTGGGGCACAGTGAGAAGATCTTCACCGAGCTGATCCGTCTCATGGAGAAAAGACGCTCTGATGTGAAGCAGCAGGTCAGATCCCAGCAGGAAACTGAAGTGAGTCGAGTCAAAGAGCTTCAGGAGAAGCTGGAGCAGGAGATCACTGAGCTGAAGAGGAAAGACGCTGAGCTGAAGAAGCTCTCACACACAGAGGATCACAACCAGTTTCTACACAACTACCCCTCACTGTCAGCACTCAGTGAGTCTACACACTCATCCAGCATCGATATCCGTCCTCTGAAGTACTTTGAGGATGTGACAGCAGCTGTGTCAGAGGTCAGAGACAAACTACAGGACGTCCTGAGAGAGACATGGACAAACATCTCACTGACAGTGACTGAAGTGGATGTTTTACTGTCACAACGAGAGCCCAAGACCAGAGCTGACTTCTTAAGATATTCATGTGACATCACACTGGATCCAAACACAGCAAACAGACGTCTATTATTGTCTAAGGGGAACAGAAAAGCAACATCAGGTCAAAAACAGTCTTATTCTAGACACCCAGACAGATTCACTGGGTGGGTTCAGGTCCTGAGTAGAGAGAGTCTGACTGGACGTTGTTACTGGGAGGTGGAGTGGAGAGGAGGAGGAGTTGTAACAGTGGCATACAAGAATATCAGCAGAGCAGGGATGTCAGATGAATCTTTATTTGGATGCAATGACAAATCTTGGATGTTATATTGTTACAAAGACAGTTATTACTTTTATTACAACAAAGTCCAAACTCCTGTCTCAGGTCCTGAGTCCTCCAGAGTTGGAGTGTACCTGGATCACAGAGCAGGTATTCTGTCCTTCTACAGCGTCTCTGAAACCATGACTCTCCTCCACAGAGTCCAGACCACATTCACTCAGCCTCTCTATGCTGGAATTCAATTTGGCTGGTCTTATGGAGACTCTGCTGAGTTTTGTAAACTCAAATAGACAGAAGTCATTTCAGGGTCAGTGGGTTAAATTCTGTGTTTCATTTCTTCACACTTGTTGTGTTTCCATCATTGTTGCTGAGAGCTGATTGTTGTGGCGTTTCTTCACTGCACACAGATCAGCTGTCAATCAAACATGATGGGCGGTACTTTGACGTCTTCTTGTTGTTCTGTAAATGTTGGACTTTGTTCAGGCGGCGCTCCTTCCTGTGTCTGTTCAGCCACGGAGGCTCTCGCTGCTCATGATGACTTCAGTTTACATGATCATAATCAATAAGGAGATGCTTCATTATTTGCTTGTACATAGCTGAGATTTTGCTCCAACAAACTGATTGTGTGGATGAAGTGAATCTGTTCATGAAATCATTGAACAAGAGTGGTTCAACAGACTTTACTGATGGGACGTGTGAACTAACTGGAAAGTGTGTCCATGTTTTGCTGTTTTGAACAAAGGACGGTTCAGATTTTGATTCTCTTCATATTTTGTTCTATTCACTTATTCTTGCATATTTTGAGGTGCGGGGCAACTCGTCTATGATTCGTACTAAACCTTTGTATGTGTCAGAAAAAAGAGCAATAAGACTTATAAAAAAGTGGATGAAAGAAAACAGCAACAGACTGTTTATCAGGTCACACGTAATGAAATTTAAAGATTGAGTTGATTTGAAAACGTTATCAGTCATGTGTAAAGACAGAAATCAGCAGAGAATGTACAGAGATTGTTTATATTAAGATCACATTTAATTTTAAAAGTCTGTATGATGTAAGATATTAACGCAGAGACACTGTGACGTAACACGCTGCTCAAATATTAAATTCAAGAGGATTTAAAAGGGAAAAAATGAGATGTTATGAGCTTATTGCGTCACATTTATGTTAAGATGACTGTTATTGATTGTATCTGAGTTGATTTGTGAAAATAGAAGTGAACAATAAAGTGATGTCCATCAGTATCTACAGTATCTGGTGTTATTATTAAGAAAGGGGCAGCTCAGAGAGGTTTTTCTTCTGCTGCTCCTGTTTGGTTCATTGAATGTGTGGAAGTGTAACCGGGTGGTAAATCTACTCAGATATAATTTCACACTCAGGTTCGGGATCGCTCTCAAGCATGTTTAAATGTTCACGTGTTCTTTGTTGTTTTCTGTTGAGTGCAACATCAGGTCACCACACGTCCATGTTTTCAGGGACAGTCCCTGTTTTTAAAAGAGCTATGTTGTTTTGAAGAGGTCAGAATTTTAATATTTACAATATTAAAGAGGTAATAAAACAAACTCAGAAATATGTATTTGTTCCATCAGTGAACAAACAAGCTGTTATCGAAGGAAAATAAGGTCACAGAACAATGTTTGAAGCTAGAAAGGTGGCAGGGTCCGCCACATATAACCATAGTAAAACAGTATAAATTGTGTTATCCTTTAAGGTCAGTTTGTTTATTGTACAATAGTTTGTTTATTTGTAATAATACAAACTCAGAAATATGCTGTTTTACACTGCCTCACACTGGGGCACCATATGTGGTGCTTCACGCAACATTAAATAGGGAGTTTTGGGTAAAATGTGGCTGTCAATAATAATTAATGATTATCATGGATGTTATTGTTAATGATTAACATTAATTATGTTAATGAGGGAAAACATATCTTCAGTGACTGATTGTGTATACATGGTGGACCCTGCCACCTTTCTAGCTTCAAACAGTGTTCTGGGACCTTATTTTCCTCTCAGAGCAGATTGTTTATTCACTGATGGAAAATATACATATTTCTGAGTTTGTATTATTACCTCATTAATATTGTAAATATTCTTCTCTAAAACTACACAGCGACCCTTTAAGCTTAAATTGAAATTTGTTCTCAGTTACATCAAGGGGAAATAATCAGTAGATGTCAGCAGTAGATATTTTTTGAGGCTCCAGCTGTCATGATAATGAGTCAAATCACTAAAAGCAGAAATCTGTGAATGTAATAACAAGTCAACTCGTTCCTCAGTTGCAGTGTGCTGGTTTTTACACATGAGCATTTTATACCAGGAAATTCATACGGTCAACTCCACCACTGAATACCCCGGTAACCAACCGGACACATTTTTGCAGCCATATACTCAGTTTTGACCTTGTCTTGTTTACAATATGAGTGAAATGTGAAGCAGGCTGTGACAATCTGTCATGCTGTTGCAGACTTTGGTCACAAGCTGGTAGTATTGAGCAGTGTTTTTGAGTCGTTAAGTGCATTCTGGTCTTTTCTTTCTGTTTGAAGACAAAAAAGTCAAAAAATGAACACAAATGTGTTATTTTTCCTCTTTAGTCATCTCACGACCCCTCAGGTTTATCTCGTGACCCTTGCGAGGGGCCCGACCCCTAGGTTGGGGACCACTGCACTAAACTAGCTCCACCTTGAGCAGCTTCAACAGTAACATGTACAGTATATATTCGTCCTGTGTTGAACTACCAGCTGTTGTTTCTTTATGCTATATTGTATTGTAGTATTGTATAATGACAAAGACATGATGTTGAGCCTTCACACATTGATGCATCAGTATTAACAATCTAATCTTACTTTAGATACTTGCAAGTACAGTTTGCTGATAATATCTCTGTACTTTTACTCATTATTTTAAATGCAGGACTTTTACTTGTAATGTCTTTTTGAAAGATTTTTACATTGTTGTATTTGTACTTAGGTAAAGTATCTGAATACTTCCTCCACCAGTATCTTAGAAGAAAGTCTCACTGGTCTGCAACTCAACACCAGAACGGTACTTTGGCTCCATCATGTGCTCATAAATAGTCTGACAAGTACCGTCAGCTGTTTTTAACCAGGAAAAGAAAAGTGAACAGAATCAGAGGAAGAGTTAGAGAAATATCAGCAAAGCCTGAGGTATGGAGTTATAATTGTTGCAAAACTATTTGCAAATGCGTATCTCAGTCTGTGTGTGCGTGCTTTATCATTTGTGTGTGTGTGTAATCAGATCTGTGTGTGCGTATTCAGATCTGTGTGTGCCTGTTCAGATCTGTGTGTGCCTGTTCAGATCTGTGTGTGCGTGTTCAGATCTGTGTGTGTGTAAAAAAAATCTGTATGTCTGTATTCTGTATTCTGTAAATGTGTACATAGATCTGTAAATGTCTGTCATCAGTTACAACTCAGGCAGGAGCTCTCGATTGGCTGTCTTTTTACACGTGACTTTTGCTACACCTCTGCCGTGGCAGATCTGCAAATGTGTAGAAAAGATTTGTCTGTAACTTGTAACGTCACTCTTCCTTTGCCCTGAGCTCAGGCTCACAGGCTCACGCTGCCTGGCTGCAGTAGCAGTACAGCCTACACACCGAGTCGGCATGTAGCACCCAGTGATGTTAAGCGTGTCATTGTTGGGGTAACAGATGATCAAGTTACTGCTAAATCATGAACTTTTACTGACAGCAAACAATCGAGAATCCGTTGTGGTCTGCCTCTCAACGTCACAACCACTCGTTGCGCCCGCGGTTGGCAGCCAGGCAGCGTGAGCCTGTGAGCCTGAGCTCAGGGCAAAGGAAGAGTGACGTTACAAGTTACAGACAAATCTTTTCTACACATTTGCAGATCTGCCACGGCAGAAGTGTAGCAAAAGTCACATGTAAAAAGACAGACAATCGAGAGCTCCTGCCTGAGTTGTAACTGATGACATTTACAGATCTATGTACGCATTTACAGAATACAGACATACGGATTTTTTTTTTACGCACACATAGATCTGAACACACACACAGATCTGAACACGCACACACAGAGATTGAGATATTATATAACTCCATACTGAGGATCCAAGAAATATTTTACAACTAAAAACTTTGATGTTTTCAAATGTGGAGCAGGTTTTAACTACTGCGGTCAAGCCAGCCCACAACTAGAAACACTTTGCCAAGCCAGCCCACACGTTGTTTTGCGATGCGCGCATATACTGCACATTATGCTAATAGCGAGAAAAGACTCGTTTCAAAGGCTTCCACAACGACCCCAGGACGTAACAAATACTCACGTCAATCTGATGTAGCCTTTCAAAATAAAAGCCCGTTACACGTTCATATTTCCTTTACATTAAGGTTAAAGTTTTAAAAAAACAAAACTACCCGTTATTACTGGACCGTTCCACAGCAAACAGGTAGTTTCCTCCCAATATCAATCTGAATTGAGAGAGAAATATTATAAATATTTGACATTTTAGAGGGCTTTATTTAATTAAGTCCACATCAGAACTTGCTGATATTATATGAGTGTAACTCTGAGGTGGAGTACTATCAGTCTGAACTGAAATTAGTCTGTGCAAACAGGGAGTTTCTTTTTAATGTCAAGCTGAATTCACATGGAAATATTGAAAATATTTGACCATTAAATTGGCTTTTATTTTGAAATTCCTCATCAGAAGCTCCTGATAGTGTTTATTTTTACGTTGGACTAATTATTCACACTGATTAATTGCCATGGCCTCCATCTGCTAAGGCTTCAATGTGATCAGGCTGGTAAAATGATTTACGTGAATAATCAATGAATGAATTCCTTAAATGCACAATTAATCAATCAATCAATCAATCAATCATTCAATCAATTCAACAATTAATGAACAGAATGACTGAATGAATGAATGTGAAATTGCGTTCATAGGTCTGTGCTTTTATTTTGAATTCTGTTCTTGGACTGCATTACCGTAATATGTAGTATAAACAGGCACCACAAAATTACTGGGGGCTAGTTTGACCGGGATTTTCGGAGTGGAGGCGGGCTTGACTGCAGTTTTTAACTGAGGCTTCATTGTGAAAGAGGAAACAAAGTTCAGATTCACAGAGCTGCTCCTCGTTCTGGAGCAAGTCAAAGGTTGATAACCACTCCCTCTTCTCGCGGATCGCTTATCTTGTTTACTTACATTAACTTCAGTTATCAGGAAGTGAAGCTCAGACAGTTGTTGTCACTGAGAGGTGAAATGGCACACAAAGCAGTTCAGCTGGATCAAGAAACAATTACTTGTCCGATCTGTTTGGATCTACTGAAGGATCCGGTGACTACTCCCTGTGGACACAGCTACTGCATGAACTGTATTAATGATCACTGGGACACAGAGGATGAGAGGAGGATCCACAGCTGCCCTCAGTGCAGGAAGAGCTTCACACCGAGGCCTCAGCTGCTGAAAAACATCATGTTAGCAGTTTTAGTGGAGGAGCTGAAGAAGACTGGACTCCAAGCTGCTCCTGCTGATCACTGCTATGCTGGACCTGAAGATGTGGCCTGTGATTTCTGCACTGGGAGAAAACGGAAAGCCCTCAGGTCCTGTCAGGTCTGTCTGGTTTCTTACTGTGAGAAACACCTCCAGCCTCATTATGAATCACCTGCATTTAAAAAACACAAGCTGGTGGAGCCGTCCAAGAAGCTCCAGGAGAACATCTGCTCTCTTCATGATGAGGTGATGAAGATGTTCTGCCGTACTGATCAGCAGTGTATCTGTTATCTCTGCTCTGTGGATGAACATAAAGGCCACGACACAGTGTCAGTTGCAGCAGAGAGGACTGAGAGGCAGAGAGAGCTCGAGGGGAGTCGACAAAACATCCAGCAGAGAATCCAGGACAGAGAGGAAGATGTGAAGGTGCTTCAACAGGAGGTGGAGGCCATCAATGGCTCTGCTGATAAAGCAGTGAAGCACAGTGAGAAGATCTTCACCGAGCTGATCCGTCTCATGGAGAAAAGATGCTCTGATGTGAAGCAGCAGGTCAGATCCCAGCAGGAAACTGAAGTGAGTCGAGTCAAAGAGCTTCAGGAGAAGCTGGAGCAGGAGATCACTGAGCTGAAGAGGAAAGACGCTGAGCTGAAGAAGCTCTCACACACAGAGGATCACAACCAGTTTCTACACAACTACCCCTCACTGTCAGCACTCAGTGACTCTACACACTCATCCAGCATCAATATCCGTCCTCTGAAGTACTTTGAGGATGTGACAGCAGCTGTGTCAGAGGTCAGAGACAAACTACAGGACGTCCTGAGAGAGACATGGACAAACATCTCACTGACAGTGACTCAAGTGGATGTTTTACTGCCACAAGATCCCAAGACCAGAGCTGGATTCTTAAAATATTCATGTGACATCACACTGGATCCAAACACAGCAAACACAGAGCTGTTATTATCTGAGGGGGACAGAAAAGCAACAGTGAGTCAACAACAGTCTTATTCTAGTCACCCAGACAGATTCACTGAATGGGATCAGGTCCTGAGTAGAGAGAGTCTGACTGGACGTTGTTACTGGGAGGTGGAGTGGAGAGGAGGAGGAGTTGGTGTAGCAGTTGCATACAAGAATATCAGCAGAGCAGAGGGCTCAGATGAATGTGGATTGGGATACAATGACAAATCTTGGATGTTATATTGTTCCACCGACAGTTATAACTTTTATTACAACAAAGTCCAAACTCCCGTCTCAGGTCCTGTGTCCTCCAGAGTTGGAGTGTACCTGGATCACAGTGCAGGTATTCTGTCCTTCTACAGCGTCTCTGAAACCATCACTCTCCTCCACAGAGTCCAGACCACATTCACTCAGCCTCTCTATGCTGGACTTTATGTTGACTGGTTTTCTGGAGACTCTGCTGAGCTTTGTAGACTCAAATAGACAGAAGTCATTTCAGGGTCCGTGGATTAAATTCTGTGTTTCATTTTTTCACACTTGTTGTGTTTCCATCATTGTTGCTGAGAGCTGATTGTTGTGGCGTTTCTTCACTGCACACAGATCACCTGTCAATCAAACATGATGGGTGGTACTTTGACGTTTTCTTGTTGTTCTGTAAATGTTGGACTTTGTTCAGGCGGCGTTCAGCCACGGAGGCTCTCGCTGCTCATGATGACTTCAGTTTACATGATCATAATCAATAAGGAGATGCTTCATTATTTGCTTGTACACAGCTGAGATTCTGCTCCAACAAACTGATTGTGTGGATGAAGTGAATCTGTTCATGAAATCATTGAACAAGAGTGGTTTAACAGACTTTACTGATGGGACGTGTCAACAAACTGGAAAGTGTGTCCATGTTTTGCTGTTTTGAACAAAGGACGGTTCAGATTTTGATTCTCTTCATATTTTCTTCTGTTCACTTGTTCTTCCATATTTTGAGGTGCGGGGCAACTCGTCTATGACTCGTACTAAACCTTTGTATGTGTCAGAGAAAAGAGCAATAAGACTTTTAAACAAGGTGGATGAAAGAAAACACAGTAACGGACTGTTTATCAGGTCACACGTGATGAAATTTAAAGATTGAGTTGATTTGAAAACGTTATCAGTCGTGTAAAGACAGAAATCAGCTGAAAATCTACAGAGGTTGTTTATATTAAGATCACATTTAATTTTAAAAGTCTGTATGATGTAATATATTAAAGCAGAGACACTGACGAAACATGCTGCTCAAATATTTAATTTAAGAGGATTTAAAATAGAAATAATGAGACGTTATGAGCTTATTGAGTTACATTTATGTTAAGATGACTGTTATTGGTTGTATCTGAGTTGATTTCTGAAAATAGAAGTGAACAATAAAGTGATGTCCATCAGTATCTACAGTATCTGGTGTCATTATTTAGAGTTTAAGTTCAGTTTTTCTTCTTCTGCTGCTGATTTTGTTCAGAAAATGTGTAGAAAGTATTTTGAGTGAACGTGTAAAATTTGTCTTGTACAGCAGTTTTTTGGAAATTATTCACCAAGATGACACAATAAACCGAATATGAATGAATAAATGAAAATAATAAAACAAACTATAAACACACAAATGTCTGAGCATTAAATCAAAAACAGAGCACACCAGACTGTTTACAACAGAAACAGTTATAATATCGTATTAAAATATGACTTTGGTTCAAGTGAAAGTCACCAATACAGATCAAACTTGAGTAAAAATCTTCCAGTATCTGATATTAAATGTACTTAAGTATCAAAAGTACAAGTAAAAATAAATTATACATATATTTAATTGTACATACTGTACGTACTGAATACTATGAGTCCATAATCAGATCCAATATTCATAATTTTTCTGATTATTTAATCTGTTTTTCTTTGTTATATTTAATCACAGACAAAATAAGTTAACTATTAACCTCAAAATTGTTCACAAGAACAGAACTTGGATATCAGATTTCAGTTTCCAAACATCAGTGTTGGCATCAGCTCCAAAAACTGAGTATTGGCTGGTTTCTAGGATAAAAAGACAAAGTCAAGACTGCTGATTGTCTCAGTGGGACATCTGGAGGGATCTCTTTAGACCAGCATGAACAGGAGGAACTATTACCACCAGAGAGAACAGCTGCTATGTTCATTTAATCATGTGTGTTGTCTTAAGATAAACCTGAAACATACGCACCAGTTCTTTAATCAAAATTAATACCAGTCATGTGGGAAGTTACTAGTGTTGTAGTCCAGACCAAGTCAACCGAGACCAAGTGATGATCAAGACCAGAGCACATCGAGACCTTTGTGTTACAGAACACGATGCAGAAAAAGATGCTTGTGGTGATTCATAAATCTTAAATTTACAGTGAAGTTTACTGAAATGTACGGATGTCGTTTTAGACAATTACGTTTATTGTTAAACAGTAAAATATTCGGCCTCTGTAACATATCTTTGTCACAAGTGTCTGATTTGAGGCACCGCTGCAAAACAATGCGTGTATATCGGTTGATATATCAATATCGGAATTCTCTATTTCCTGATATCGGCATTGGTGTTATATCCATTATGTTTTAATATATGTGCACATGTGTAAGCGATCCTTTAGCTATGACTTGATAAAATAATCAAAAATCATTGTAGAGGGGAATTTTATATGTGGGAAATGTACTCAAATCCTTAGGAGCTGAAATCATCTTTTTCATTCAACATTACTTTTCCATGTTTTACCATCTAACCAACACAAAACACTTTCTGTGCCAGCAGCAGGTTTTCTAGGTGACTCTTGTCTCATAGAAACTCTCATTCAGTACAAAAGGTATCAGACAATTATATAATACAGTGATATCCCTGCAGTTACGGTCTTGAAATAAAATCCAGAGTCCTCTTTGTCCAAGACAAGTCAAGAACGAGTCGAGACCAAATAAAAACAGGGTTGAGTCTGAGATGAGACCAAGACCTTCACCAAAGGGGACTTGAGACCGGTCTTGGGCCTCAGTGTTAAACATGAAGCGCTGTTTTGATGTGATATGGATTATCAGTTGGTTTGGGTGTAGGTGGTGTCTCTAACCTGGTGCTCCAGCGATGTGAGGCTGATGAAGCGCAGGAAGAGCTCTCCTCCCGAGGACACGGCCACAGAGGAGTCCTCTCCCGTCAGGCAGTCTGTGGCCCAGGTCAGGCTCTCCCTCAGGCCCAGGATGGTCTCTCCTGATGGGGGGGGGGGGGGGGCAGGCACAGCTTGTCAAAACAGAGTTATGGTTCATTTCAAACATGGGAGCTTTATTCACAACAAGTACAGCAAACCTACACACCTTTGTCTCTCTTGAGGAATTCAAGCAGAGTGCGGATAGCAGCCACAGCAGAGGCCATGTCCGGGTCCTTCCTCATCTGAGCCCTGAAATACTCCACCAGCTCTGAACACAGTCAAACACGGTTAACATCCGTGACACCAGCATCAAAATATGAGCAGAAATGATGAACTTGAGACAGCTTACCTTCTTCATTCATCCTGAAACCTGCAACAGAGTCCAAACGCTGAAGTGTTGGAGGTTAAAAACAAACCACGGCTGATATTCACTGAAGTCACTCCTCAGTGTTTTGACACATGTCAGAGCTGCTGACTCCTCAATTCAAACCAAATTTAACACAAAACTCAGAATAAATGTTCTGAGTTAAAAGTTTCCGTCACGCTTCTTACGAGGAAGACACTAAAAGATACGCCTGAGTCTGTTTGGGAAGTTTTGTTATCACTATTTGTCGAGTTGCACTGAAATTAGCTCATCTCGCAAAGAGCTGCGTGTTGATGTGTCGCGGAGAGATGACGTAGGACGTTTTCCCCCATCAACGACGTGCCCTCTTCACGGGCCATCGGAAATACGACACATTTGAGCTTTTGATGGATTTTGTTGGAAAGATTTCGAGAAAAAAATAATTTATTTCTTGTGATTTTGTTTGAAATGTTCATTTTATTTAATTTTCTCAGTCAGTAGTGTTGGTAGCTATTAGTTGTAATATTCATAGTTTTTTTTTATGTCGTTCATTTGTTTTGTTCCCTTATTGCCTTGGATTTTTGATTGTTTTATATTATGATGTCATTCTTACTTGTGTGGACATCAGGAGGAGTAGCTTTAAAAACAAACATACAAACAAACGAAAGAAAGAAAGAAAGAAAGAAAGAAAGAAAGAAAGAAAGAAAGAAAGAAAGAAAGAAAGAAAGAAAGAAAGAAAGAAAGTTTTATTCAAAGAAAATGTGGCAACACTTAAGTTACCCTACTTTACATTTATAAGCAGTATACAAACATTTAATTAATAACCCATTATAATGTAGTTGTAGGCAGATTCATGTGTATTTAAGCGATAACTCCTCCTGTGGGCAAACATAGCTGTCTAAACAGAGGAGTGAAACACTGGTTTAATTATATAAAACATGTTTTGGGAGAGATTATAATTGTTGACAAACAATGTGTCCTTACAGCTGCGTACAACTACATTATGTGATAAACCATTTAATAAATGAATGTGTAACTGCTAAACAGGAGGACTTTCACACCCACAAATCCAAATGTGATTGGATATGTGGACCAGATCCAGGCCCTGCTTTAACTATAACATCTTAATTAAAGATGTGTAGAACAAAAAGGCTAAGAAAGCTTTAAGATATGACTGTTTTTATACCTCTTGTATAAAGTTGGCAGCATATATAATTATTATAATGTATAATTGAAAGATTTTTTAAAAAAACATTCAAACATGAAAGATGAAAATAAACTGTAAATCATTCAATTCAGAAATGTCAGTTGTTGCTAAAGTTTATTTGATTGGATAAAAGAAAGCTTGTGACAGTTTTGGGTACAAATCACTGTGTGCAGTTTTTAATTATGCCACCAGAGGGCAACATAATCATTTAAATTACGATTCACTCAAGCTGTGGAGTAGATTGACTACAACTACTCACTGCATCATGAAACAAAATAGGATTTGTAACTGGCTTGTTTATCAGTGTGATATCCACATTTTGACAAGAGAAGTTCAGTGACTGTCCAAACTGAAAATATGTTTTCTCCTCATTCGCAGCTTTCAAACGCTTTTAACTCAGCGGCTACCGTGAAGATTTCTGCTTTAAAAAGGGTGAAAACAACGTCTTTTTAAATCAGTTTGAGCGCTCAGGGCTTCTGAAGGACTTTGATTACACCAGACGAGCTGTATGGAGCCATTTTATGTTGTTTTTCCCAGTTGTTTTTAAAACAAGTCTCCAGCTGCTTCAGTTGTTTAGCAGAATGCTGCAACTCTGTTTTACTGTGAAGCTCCAGAAATGTTTTGTGGACGAGATTTCACCTGACTTTACATCAACATGGAGGGAGGAGATGATGACTGACTTTAATTTCTGGGTGAACTGTTCCTTTAATGTTTGACTATTAATTAATTCAACCATTCAATCAAACTTTACTTATATAGGAGCTTTCAAACAAATGAAAATGCAATTCAAAGTGATTAAAGAAACAGGACATATTAAAGGGACATTATGTAGTTTTAGAGAAGAAATTCAAACTCGGTATTTTAATATTTACAATATTAATGAGGTAAACAAACTGTTTCCATGAGTTAATAAACAAGCTGCTCTCAGAGGAAAATAAGGTCCCAGAACACTGTTTGAAGCTAGAAAGGTGGCAGGGTCCGCCACATGTAAACAAAGTAAAAACAGTATAAACTGTGTTGTCCTTTAAGGTCAGTTTGTTTATTCAGTCATGAAAACAAAGAGAGTTTGTTTATTTAGTTTGTTGAGGCAGAAAAATGCAAATCTTTCTCTTCTCATTAACATGTCTTCTAATAAACTACATAATGCTCCTTTAAGAAAACAAAAAATGAGTTTAGAGAAAAATGAATAGTTAAAATAATATTAAAAAAATAAGGAATGTAGATGTTTTCTTTTGCTTTTATGTGGCGGACCCTGCCACCTTACCTCTGAGAACAGCTTGTTTATTCACTTATAGAAACAAATAACTTGTTTATTCAGTTTATTCATGCATGAAACAATCTTTCAATGAAGATCTTGACATTTCTTCCCTAAAACTACAAAGTGTGAGTCCTGCATGTGCTCACAACAACACCGATACTCGTGTCGTGCAGCAGCAGCAGCATCACCACCAATGTGACACTTGTTTTGTACTCGGACCGAGGTGAAGCCCTGAGTGTGTGTCCGTGCTTGTTGTGCAGCCTTTTCTTTGTTCTCCTACACTGACTTTAATTTCTGGGTGAACTGTTCCTTTAATATTTGACTATTAATTAATTCAACCAATCAATCAAACTTTACTCATATAGCAGCTTTCAAACAAATGAAAATGCAATTCAAAGTGATTAAAGAAACAGGACATATTAAAGGGGCATTATGTAGTTTTAGAGTAGAAATTTAAACTCAGTATTTTAATATTTACAATATTAATGAGGTAAACAAACTGTTTCCATCAGTGAATAAACAAGCAGGAAAATAAGGTCCCAGAACACTGTTTGAAGCTAGAAAGGTGGCAGGGTCCGCCACATGTAAACAAAGTAAAAACAGTATAAACTGTGTTGTCCTTTAAGGTCAGTTTGTTTATTCAGTCATGAAAACAAAAAGAGAGTTTGTTTATTTAGTTTGTTTAGGCAGAAAAATGCAAATCTTTCTCTTCTCATTAACATGTCTTCTAATAAACTACATAATGCTCCTTTAAGAAAACAAAAAATGAGTTTAGAGAAAAATGAATAGTTAAAATAATATAAAAAAAAATAAGGAATGTAGATGTTTTCTTTTGTTTTTATGTGGCGGACCCTGCCACAGCTTGTTTATTGACTTATAGAAAAAAACAAAACAACTTGTTTATTCAGTTTAGTCATGCACGAAACAATCTTTCAATGAAGATCTTGACATTTCCTCCCTAAAAACTACAAAGTGTGAGTCCTGCATGTGCTCACAACAACACTGACACTTGTGTACTTCCACCTCAGCAGCAGCAGCAGCATCACCACCAATGTGACACTTGTGTTGTACTCGGACCGAGGTGAAGCCCTGAGTGTGTGTCCGTGCTTGTTGTGCAGCCTTTTCTTTGTTCTGCTACACACTCAGCAGGGAGACACATCTCATGCTCGCGGTGCAGCTGCAGCCAGGCTCCCCTCTCTCCCTCTCTCTCTCCCTCTCTCTCTCTCTCTCTCTCTCTCTCCCTCTCTCTCTCTCTCTCTCTGCTACATCGGGTCCGCGCAGGCGCAGTGGCTCCTCTGTGCGCTCTACTGTTTGCATTGTGTCTGAACTGCCGGCGAGCTTTAAAAATATTATACCCACCGCGGCAATGTCGGGCAGGTCGGTCCGAGCTGAGACCCGGAGCAGGGCGAAAGATGACATCAAGAGGGTTATGGCCGCTATTGAGAAAGTACGAAAATGGTAAGAAGGAGAAAGAGGGAGAAAAAAAAAAAAAGCGGGCTTCGTTATCTAACACGAGAAAAAAAGGCTCGCTTGTTGGGGGAGGAGAGGGAAGCAGCGAGACGGAGTGAGGGATGAAATTGAAAGAGAAAAAAAAGGACAATTTCTGAACGGGATCCGCGGCAGATGTACTTGCGGCTCAGGTGCACCGGGGCGCACTAGCGCGGTGCACCGCCCCGGCCGTCGTCTGTGCCGCCGGGAGCCGACACACAACATGTACCCGGCGTCTCTGGCTGCTTCCTCTCCTTCCTCTCGCTGGTTTTAACGGCCAGGGTTGAACCCAGAAGCCATTTCGATGCAGTCACATGAAGCCATTGCTGCCCGCCGCTGAGCCTCGCGGCTCGGGCGGCGGGGTTTTAAAAGGACCGAAACCTCCGATAAGTGTCGACTTGGAAACAATTTGACGACGGCGCTCTCGAGTCGGAGGAGTTTAGTCCGTCCGGAGTTTTAAATTAAGCGCTTTGAGTCGCCCTTTCGGTCCGATAGAGAGGGAGGCGCGGTGGGGGTTGGGAGAGGGGAAGTAGGCTACAGTAGTTGCATGGCTGAACACGTAGTGACTCAGTCTGAACGCCGAAAAAACACACTTTTATCCACCTTCGACGGCCGGAATTTAGAATGTTTTAACACTGATGTTGTTTATTCGGGTGTGTAACCCCGCCCGGGGGGGGAGGAGGGAGGGATCGATGTGATATTTGTTATCAGGTGTTTTAATCAAACGTCCCCAGGTCAAAGTCAGGAGAAGTTGGTGTGACTTGTGATTATTGTGGTTTTAAACGAATAAAATGTTTTTTACACGGAATATTTTTACTTTCAGGTTACAAATGGACGACATTAGATTAAGTGTGTTGATTTATATTGTTTCATTTTTCGACCGTTTTTAGACGTTTCACGAGAAATTGTTTACTGTTGCTGTAACTTAAGCTAACACTAAATGCTACTAGCTTAAAAGTTACATTAACTACTGACTTAAAGACAGTAATCTAAAGTAACTAAGTACATTTACTCAACTACTATACTTAATTTCATTTTATTTGGAGTAATAATCCTACATTTCCTGGATAAATACTTTATTCTATTTATTCAACAACTGTAGTTACTTTATTTTAACATTTTATATGTTTATATCAAAAATGTGTGTTTACTGTTGCTGTAACTTAAGCTAACACTAAATGCTACTAGCTACTCCTGACTTAAAGACAGTAATCTAAAGTAACTAAGTACATATATTCAAGTATTGTGCTTATTATGATAACTGTACTTTACTTGAGTAATACAATAAACGCTATGAGCTAAAAAGTTTATTTGCTGACTTAGTAATGGAAAGTAACTAAGTAAACTTACTCAAGTACTGTACCTAAGTACAATTTTACAGTAATTGTGATTTACTAATTACATTTAATCTATTGTAATTAGTAGAATACATCATTACAGCACACAAATGAAACAATTGATCGATTAGTTAATAAATTAATGGATCTATGAATAATATCCAGCATCAGTTTAGTCCATTGATCATTATTTAATGCTTAATACCTATTTAAAGCCAAACATTCACAGGTGTCAGCTCCACCAATGTGAATATTTTATTGATAATAATAGAATTTGTGATTAATAAGACATTTGAGTATGTGATTGACATTTTGTTATTTCTGTTTTCTGACATTTTATGGACCAAAAGATCATTTGAATCAATCAGAAAATGATGGATGAAAATGTTTGTAAGTTGGCTCCCTAATCAGAATTATCATATTGATTTTGTTGATGAAGGTTCTCATCCAGGTCATGGTAATAAAGTGCTGTATAGTAGGCAACTGTTGCCTACTATACAGCACTTAGAAGTATATTGATTTTATATCACATGCTATCACATAACTTAATCCTGTTGTTCAATTCTAGTGTGCCTATATCTCTACATAACGATTTTAGAGCTGAAGCGATTTGTCAGCTTGATCATAAAATGAAATTATCAACCATTTTGTCCGCTGATTTAAGAAAAAATGCCATAAATCCTCTGGCTCCAGCTTCTCTGATGTGAATATTTGCTGGTTGTCTTAGTCTATTATGGAGTTTGGACCTTAAATTGGACTAAACAAGACATTTGAATATGTGAACTTAACCTTTAGTGAAACGTGAAGTTCATTTTGTACTATTTTCTGACATTTTGTAGACCAAATAATTCAGGTCTGCAGCTAAAATTGTCATTATCAGTCAATGTGCCTGTTATTATCTCAATTACACGTTTTGGTCTCTAAAATGTTGTCACAGTCTCCCAAAACCCAAGCTGATGTCTTAAAATGTATTTCATCTGCTGTAGTGTGACTCTGTCTGAGTCTCTGGGATTTAGTAGTGATTTAGGGTCTGTTTATTATGACGTGATTGTTTCCTGCTGTGTTAATCACAATGTTTTCTGTTCACAGACAGATTCAGTTGAGCAAATATACCAAACATTCAGTAACTTCAGGCTCTGAAATATAATAACTTTTTCTTTGTTTTATCATTGTAAATGAAATATTTTTGGGTTTTAGGCTGCTGGACGGACAAAACGAGTAATTTGCTGATGTAATAATTGTCTCTGGGAAATTGTGTTTGCAATTTTTAACTATTGTCTGACATTTTCTAGACTAAATGGCTAACTTATTAGCCCTAAGAGTAATACTTTTAAAGTCCTATCACTATAAGAGCTCATCAGGAACTGTTTTGTTCTTTCTTTACGTCACGTCACAGCGTCTTAATCTACAGCCGTCTGTGTTATCATGTCTGTGGCCTCATTGTCTTTCTTTGAGTCAGTTTGGTTTGTGCTCCTGCACAGGGAGAAGAAATGGGTGACTGTTGGAGACACGTCCCTCCGCATCTACAAGTGGGTGCCAGTGACGGAGCCCAAATCAGATGATGTGAGTTCTCGCTCCCTCTTCAGTGATATAAAATGTCATTATAAACGCACCCAGAACACACAGCGTCACCACCTGTTTCAACAGGTGCTGGAAGACAAAAGAAAATGTCCAGCCTTTTGTTTTCAAGGGCAAAATATTTTCCGTAATGTATTCTCTTTTGAACACGCTGTCAGAGCTCCACCGGAGTTTTTGTTTTGCTGTTTTTGTACATCACATTGTTACATGTTGATTGCTTTTGAACGAAGCTATTGTGTGTTTGAACGCTATTTTCTTCCTCTCTGTAGAAGAACAAGAACAAGAAGAAGGGCAAAGATGAGAAATACGGCTCAGAGTTGACGACTCCAGAGAACAGCTCCTCTCCAGGGATGATGGACATGCATGGTAGGTGGTGAAAGCCTTAAAGGACAGAGCTGGTGATGTTCTCTGTTATTTGTTATTGTTGACAAATGCCATGAAACGTCTAATCCCAGTGCATGTTTCTCCAAAAAGGTTTTCCAGAGGCACACAAAACATTTGTGGAGCTTCACAGCAAAACAGCGTTGAAAACTGAATTAGCTGGGGACTTGTTTTAAAATGAAAAAAAAAACAAAAACGACATAAAATGGCTCCATACAGCTCGTCCAGTGCGAACCCAAACTGATTTGCAGGAGACATTGTTTAAACACTTTTTAAGATGAAATTTTCAGTGTAGCTGCTGAGCTAAAAGTGTTGACAGCACATCAAGGGTCTTTAAAAAACAATGATGCTGTCGTCCATCACAGTGTTTCAATGTGTTAATCATCATATGCCATTTCGGCAGACATCACGCCCAACGCTATCTAACGTTTAAGCACGTTCAAGCTTGTGCACCCACTTCAGACGGGCTGCATGCTAACGATTTTGGCTTTAAAAAGGGTGAAAATAATGTCTCTTCGAATCAGTTTGGGATCTCTGGGCTTTCTGAGACTTGGATTACGCCAGACGATGGCGCCATATACTACTCCATAGTATGGAGCCATATTTATATAAGTCCAGCTCCAGCAACTCCAGTTGTTTAGGAGAAATGCTGCAACACTTTGCTGTGAAGCTCCAGAAATGTTTTGTGGACTTTGAAACTGGAAAAAGGACAGAGATGAGAAGTGTTACATTTTGCTTTCTTAAACTTATTACCAAAGAATTTGCATTTTAGTCATTTGTACTCGTCACACTTGAGGGGTTTTATGTATCTTCCATGCAAGTTGACACCTTCAAGTCAGACTAATTCTGTTAATGCAATACTAAACTATTAAAATCATAATGTTTTGTGTCAAAGATCAATGTCTGACAATCTCACAATGACAAAAACCAACTGAAGTAAGTGATTCTCTCTTTCTGTCGTTGTTAGATGACAACAGCAACCAGAGCTCCATCGCCGACTCGTCTCCAGTGAAACAGGAAAACAGTTGTAGCACCAGCCCCACCCCAGAGCCCACCTCCGCGTCCCACCGCGAGAGCAGCGAGGCCAAGACTGACCAGAGCCCGGACAGCAAGAGGGGTGAGACACACACACACACACACACACACACCTGTAAACAAGTTCCTCACTGACATGTCGCAGGTGGTGGCGTGTCAGTACGGCTGATCAGGTGGATGATGAACCACTTCCTGTTTTTGTTTCTCTTATCTCCGTCAGTAACGTTGAGATAAACAACATCACACTGAGAGAACATTGAGGTGATGACTTCCCTGTTGTGAAATACTGGAGACACACAGGGACACAGCTGTGGTCACGCCGTTTCCCTCGAGACTTCAACCGACAACCTTCTTTTAGGTTGAGTTAGACGGCACTCTCTCTGAGTCTGAACGTTAAGATTAACCGCAACACAATAAACGGAGAGAGTTCACGTCTTATACACCTGAATAAAAGTACTGTAACAAATATATCGCTAGGTTATATTTCTTAGTTCAAAACATTCAAAACATAACTCAAATTTTATTCTGCTCGCATGCCAGATATGCCTTTCTTTAAATATCCCGTCATGTCTGAAGGAACCGTCTCAAATGTGTAAAACATGATCATGCCTGAAGGACAAGAAGCCGTCACCCTATAGATATGATAAAGATATCACTCATATTCCACGTCTGCAAAGTACAACGGCAGCTAGCGACTGATTAACTGTTTGGTTTATTAAATGTCCAAAAATTAAATCCCAGGAGAACATTTATCAAAGAAGACGAAGAAAAGCAGCTAATATTCTCATTTGAGGAGGAATTATGGAGCTTTTTTGCTTACAGTATTTATTTAAGGAATTAAATTTTGTATTTTGTCTCACTGTGGTTCAACTAAACTGATCTTGTGTTGAGTAAATGTACGTCTCAGTATGTTGATGTTACCGTGCAGTTACTTCACTCGACCACACTGTGTCATTAAAGTGTCAGAAACTGCAGCACAGCAGCTGTAATGGACTGTGTGCTCCTGTTCTGATGTGTCCATGTGTTGCAGGTAAGACCACCCCGTCATCAGAGACCTCAGAGAGAGCACAAAGTGCCAAGAGAGACAGTCTGTCCTCAGGGGAGAAGGACTCTTCAGACAGTAAAGCCACTCAGGTACGAGCACGTCCACACTCACTCCTCATGTGTTCGGTCGTCCACGCTGTCAATGATGCAGCAGCGGGACTTTTAACAACATCCTGAAATGAAAAAAGAGGGTTTTTTGTGTTTGTGTCCAATCAGAACTAAATAAATAAATTTGACTCTATAAACGCACTTAATAAAATCTATTTCAAGGCAAATCATATCAGAGGGACAGACGATGAAATCTACAAACTATTCTCCAATCGAAAATATGGTATTTTATTTTTCTCTCCACAACCATCTGCCGACCCCTGAAAGTTTACTTGCGACTCCCTCGAGGGTTCGATCCCTCAGGTTGAGAAGCCAATGGCTCAGATGACTGTTTCACCCAAATTACAAAAAAAACCAAAAAAAAAAAGGTTAAAATAAGCTTCACAGAATACGTGAGAATAAAACAAAATCAGAGACATCCTGTACCGAGGACGATGTAACACGGTGCTCTTCCCTCCGGTTGGCTCGACTTTGTGACCAGCAGCATATCAAGAGGACGCCATAACTGAGAACACGTTTGCAAAAAGAAATTATTTTTATTTACAAATGATACCAGAATTAACTAAAACTATGAGAGTCTGGAGGCCAACATGAACAAACGGATGGAGGAAGTCTTGGTGAGCCATGCAGTGAGCTGTAGGACCCAGAACTGAGAGGAGCTACATAAAGTAAACCAACAAACAAAGCTGTGAAAAACAAGACTATCAGACCTCCGTCCTCAAGGACGACCAAACACCAGAAAAGTTTTTGTGAATTTATTTATTTTCAAGGAAACAAAACCATTGGATGTGATCAAAACCAAGAATAAATAAGTCAAACCAAAATCTGAAGATCTGAAGTGAAACAAAATGTTCCCAACATACAAGATTATATATCAGGACCAGGAGATTTCTTTTATTAAAAAAATCAACACGTCTTTCTTCTGTCGTACTCGCTCTGTGAAACAACCACAGTAGTCAGGATATTGTTCCTGGAAAGCAAAGCTGCTGTTTATCTTTTTAAACTCACATTTTTAAAATGCTGTGAGAACCACAAACAGAACTCTTTATCAGATATCTCAGAAGAACCAGGACAAAATAAACAGAATACAAGTCCAGTACATCAACATTATGTCACTTCACTGCTGCTCCAGTGTTGACTTCACTTCTACGACTGCAGCCATAATGTATGTTTCCCTCAGGCACTCGGTGAATGTTGAATGGATATTTATAGTCGCACAGATACAGAAGGACCGTGAATAACAACAGGACTGACCGCAGGGACCCGCTGTCCTCTGAGCACGTGTCTGCATGTGTGTATGTGTGTTGTTGTTGTTGCTACTAGTTTCCCGACACACTTACAAACCTCAGTGTATGTCACTGTTAAAAAAAGGTATTGAATTATATGGTGACATGGTGTTAAAAAGTCTTAATTTAAGTTAAAGTCGTCTTGGCCATTGAACTGGTAACCACAATATCACCAGACTCCCTTTACAAATTACATAATTTTGAGAGTTGTTACACAGAATAACTTCAACTTTGCAATTCTCAATCATTCTTACCTCCGCGTTAATTTAGCTTTAAATACAAAACACTATGTAAACATGACAAATGTAGCAAATAGAGTAAACCGTAACCAATATATTCTACTTCTTTGTCGGCCACGGAGAAAGTCCCCAGACTCCCTTACAAAAACGCTCAATTTTGTAAGAGTTTTGCTGAGTTAGGAGAAACATTATAAACTTTGTGAAAGACTGTCTGTGGCAAACTTCAAGTCACTGGTGCCTTCTTGTAAATTCAGCATTAAACGCAGAACATTAAGTTGTTTCTTTCCTTTGTTAAACGTGTCAGGATGTCCCGGCATCGCTGTACCCGCCTGTCTGCTTCTGTGCCTACAGTGTGTCTTACCTACCACGCACCGTTCCAACTGATTTCACCAGTTAACACTAAATTTATGAAAGAAGACATTTTATTGGAGTTAAATATGTCAAATTTTACAACCACAGTAAACTGTAACCAACGCAGGCTACTTCTTTGTCAGCCCTGGAGGAAGTTCCCAGACTCCCTTACAGAAACGTCCGATTTTATGAGTTGTTGAGTTAGGAGGAACTTAATAATGTTATGACATGCTGTCTCTGACAAATTCTTAATTATTTGGGCCTTCTTGTAAATTCGGCAAATGTTTTACAGTAAATCACTCCGGACAAATATTGATACCAGGCGTGAACAGGCCCCATTTCTCATGTGTTTTTTTCTTCCTTCTCGTAGGACCTAGAGGAGGAGGCCCCGGCAAGCAAGAAAAGCAAACTGGAGTCCTCGTCTCAGGACTTTGAGGAGAGTTAAATGTTTGGGGGCTGATTCGTTTCTCTCCTTCACCCTCCTCCTCTCCCTCCCTCTGCACCTCCCTCCATTAACTCTAGATAATTTAGGGCTAATGGACACACCAGCTCTCCTCCCACTCCTCTTCTTACCTCCACCTTCCCTTCTCTACCCAAACTATACCAAAGGGAGAATGGACGTCTCTCTTCCTCCCTCCTCTCCTCCCTCCCCTCCTCCTCCTGACGGCTGTCTCCCCTCCACCTTGCCACCTTTGCCCTAACACTCCTCTGCCACAGAGGGAGAATGGATATTACCTCTATTCACTGGTCCCCTCCGTGCTTCCTTCCAGTTCTCCACACTTTTCACTAATGCCAAGAGAAGCTCTGAACCCGGGGCTGCAATCCCCTCCGTGACCAGGGGCGACGCCGTCAGCCGAGCCCGGGCCACCCGCCAGGCCAGACCACAAACCCTGACCTGCATCTGTGACTAAAAGAGTTAACACTGGGGATCTGAGATTAGGACGAGGTTGATCCCGGTCGCTGCTCTGAGACCGATTTTTAGAACTGCTAACGGTTTAGCTCAGGATACTCAAGAGGCTAACCTGGTCTCAGATCAGCGGCCGCGGGGGGGAACCTCCACCCTAAGACCACGACACTTCAATCCTCCCTCCTGTTAGACTAATGTTCTATATTTGTTTAGGAAATGTTTAGGGTTTTTTTCTCAGGAGGGTCAATGCACTGTTATGGTATGTCACAATCGATCACAGATAGATTTGCTGCTGTAGTGGAAGTCTTTTTTCTCTATCCATGAAAAGTTCTCCATTCACATGTTTATCACAGTGAGTTAGTTTGTGGTTCGTAGAAGAAGAAGAAGAAAAGAAGAAGAAGAAGAAGACGACGGTACAGGTCAAGATAAACTCTTGGATAAGTAGTGAAGACAGGCGTAGGTAGCGTAGGTCCTGAAGGTGTGCCTTGAGTTGCTACGATTTAAATACACATTTTAGGTCAAGCAGGTTTTGAATTACAATTTTGGTGCCATGTTTTGTTTTGTTTCTTTGCCTTATAATCATCACTTATTAGTATTACCCAATATTTATACTCAACTGCAACTGTTTTGTTTTTTATTTGAAGGAATAGTTCAGCATTTTGGGAAATATTTGTGCTTTCTTGTCGAGAGTTGGACGAGAGGATTGATTCCACTCTTGTGTCTGTACGTTTGGTGTTAAACTAGAGCCAGGAGGCGCTCAGCTGAGCTTAGCTTAGCATAAAGACTGGAAACAATAGGAAAACAGCTGGCCTGGTCCTGTCCAAAGGAAACAAATACTGCTTTTACACACTGGACAATAGAGCCGCTAGCATCTGGCTTTTGTCTTCAGTAAGAAAAGGGAAAATCAGGACTCAGATAGAGACGTGACAGCCGGGCGTACATGCTAATGTTTGTGATGTTATGACGACATCGCCGCATAAATACTTTTCCATCTGTCTTTATTGAAGCAGCGTTGAAACATCGTTCAGTTGGTGCCGAGTTTGAAAGAGAAACGAAGCTTCTGTTTCCTGTTTTCTGGTGTTTGTAACGTTGAACGTGACACAGAAGGAAAACCAAACTTGTCTCGTGGTACTGTGAAAGGCATCAGTCGCATAGTGTTTAAAAATCGCCTTTAAAAATCCTGCATCATGTCTTTATGCTAAGCTAAGATGTAGCTTCGTAACTCCCGTACAGACGTGAGAGTGGAACCGGTCCTGTCACTTAACTCTCAGCAAGAGCGTGATGAAAATGTGGAACTATTCCTTTAAAAACAGTTGGAAACAGGAATTTGAACACTACCCAGAAGTCTTTTTGGTTTTGTCTTCTGGAAATGTAAAAAATCTGCAAACCTCACGAGTCAGAGTTCCTTCTCACCTGGTCTGAGTCCGCTTCAGTGTGAACTCGGTAGAACCAGACCAGGTGCTGGAACTGGTTTTTCAGTCTGGTCCACCGTCTCTTCTCATCTCTGGTCTGTGTATCACTACTTATCTCCGACCTTCATGTTTCTGTAGCTCCACACAGAAGGGTCCAGTCTTTGAGCTCAAACATTGGTTCTAATCCTCCTTCAAGGTGCTGTCTATCGGCTGAATCCATACACGTGTGGCATCGACATCCTGGTTTTGTGCAGATTTTGTGCAATTTACTTGAACTTTCTCGTACGGATTCAGACCTTTGACCTCTAATGTTCAACCTCACACATGTAAGATTTAGTTTCATTAATCGATATTTACTTGTGACTATGGATTGGAATCGATTGAATCACAAACCAATGACTTCACGACGTTAACGGGGGCTGTAGAGACGGAATAACTTCAGATTTTCAGCAAATCAGCGTTCAACATGGATGGAGAGAAAAGAAATAAAAAATGACAATTGTCTCAGTTTAGAGGATGGATTAGCATATACCTCATTCCCAGTCCAGCAGCGCTGGAACTTAAAATGCTATTGTATTGACATTAACAGTTATAAACAGCATTATGTACACTCAGTTTAAAAAAAAAACAAAATCTCACTTCTGTTGTAGCTTTCACCTGATTGAGCCGATTGCTTATAGTTTGCTCATAACTGTGTGTTTAAAAAAAAAAAAAAAAAGAGCTGTGAGATATAAAATCTTGTATGTTGTTTTTTTTTTTTCTTTCTTTCTTTTTTTTCTTGGGACCATTTTGTTTCACTTTAGATCTTGTACAGATTTATGGTTTGGTTTGACTTATTTATTCCATCAGTAGTGCTTGGTTTTTATCATGTCCAATGGTTTGTTTTCTTAATAAAATTCACAAAAACTTTTCTGGTGTTTTGTGTTCAGTGTTTCTCTGAAGTACTGACGTAAAGGAGCAGTCTGTAGTTTTGAGGAAGAGATTTTAATCAGAGGAGAAAGATCTTCATCATCTACAATTTCTTACTGTCTTACTTTTGTTTATATGTGGCGGACCCTGCCACCTTTCTAGCTTCAAACAGTGTTCTGGGACCTTATTTTCCTCTGAGAACAGCTTGTTTATTAACTTATGGAAAAAAATAAATATTTCTGAGTCTGAATTTCTTCTCTAAAACTACACAGTGCCCCTTTAAAATTATCCGAATAATTTTTTACACTATTATACGCCTCGTCTGTTATCATCTTTATCTTTTTTAACTTTTTTTTTCTGTTGTTACCTTGTCCGTCTGTGTGTGTGTGTGTGTGTGTTGGTCCTGTAGATACATTTTATAGCGAGTATCTTGCCAGCACAGTCGCCTCACTGTGCACGATGCAGTCATGAAACTTGACAGGTGTGTAGTTGAGATCAAACTGACCCGTGAGTACTGAGTAGTCATGGGTCGGTCCTGAACATGTTGCCGGGCGTCGTGACTGGTGTGAGATGGTCTCTAGTTTTATTTGTCTGTTTCCTGAAACATTAAAGTGTCTCCTAAACTTTTCTATACATAAGAGTGTTATACTGTGAAAACTAAAATAGTTCTGCTCAGCAGCAGACGGACAGACGTCTTCCTTTTCTTTTTTGTTCTCATGACCTTGGTCCTAAAGACATTAAGCATCCTTAGATAGAGAAGGTTTAAACTTAAACGGGCCTTTTATATATATTTATTTTGTACAGATGTATTTAAATGATATAGAAGGTCACATGATTTAGATAATGGACTGAATCTTTTTGGAAATGTGTTCATGTGATGGATGTTTTTTGTTTTTTTCATCGTCATCACCACCTGCGTTCACTTTCTTCTTTGTCCACCACTTTGCACCCTGACGAAGACCTTCGAGGTCGAAACCGGTCGGTGTTTTTATTGTTCTGTAAGTAGCCACGTTTTAATAAAGGCTTTTTAATCTAAACTTATAAGTGTTCTTGTTCCCGCTCCACATGAGTGCCTGAAGCTTGTTTTTTCTTCTCAGCAGACGGAGACAGTTGGAGATTTTGCTGGTAAACACAGTGAAGCATTTAGCAGCTTAAGAGCCAAATATTTCCCTCAGGAGACAAAAACAGAGCTAAAAAAGTTACATTCATCATGTTCACAGAGCAAAAGTAAATAAACCTGAATTACTGAAGTAAACCTGGTTTAAGTGCTTATCTTCATTTATGAAACAGCCCTCATGAGCTCATGAAAAGTGGAGCAGCCTCTCTGAGCTGCCTGAACCTCTCCGGAGTAAATGGATCTGAGGATGAAACTATAATGAGCAGAGCAGCAGCAGCTAACTGTGCTGTGAGCTGCACAGAGTGGAGTTTAATGCTCTGTGAGAGGATGTAGAAATGTCGGCTGCAAGGCAAAAAACATTATCTACCGCCGGAGTGAGAAAACAGGACAAAACACGAACACACACACTTCGTTTTGTTTTTTTTAGTATTTCTATTGGACTGTTCAGGAGTATACAGTACATAGAAAACAGTGACATTTTACACCACGTCAACATCTGAGAAACGGTTTCCGAACCATTCCTCGACGGTGCCTGAAGTTGTTACATATAAAACACTAATAATTAGATGCATCACTTATAAAGTACACAATGTTTTAAAGTCTATACAAATGGGCTTTTTTTTCCCCCCCTGGAGTGGAAACCTCCGTATACAATGTCAATCTTTTATCAACAGGGCAGAAAAATAAAATGTCGTACACATAAAAGCTTTTTCTTTTGTTCATGGCACTGTGTACACGTTTATCAGAAGGACGCCTCTGATTAGTATTTACAAAGACGAGTGTCGATGGTTAGTCGCATCATGTATTATATACACTGTTACACTGGAAGATTCAATATGATCCAAAAATTGTGCTTAAGAACAGGAGAAGTCAAATACAAGTCGCTAAACAGGGTTAATTTAAAGGAGCAGTTCGACATTTTGGGAAATTCGCTTCGGTTTCTGGCAGAGAAGCAGGTGAGAAAACGTCCGACAGATTCAGCATCACGCTCTGTAGTGTCATCCTTTTTTTTTTTTTTTTTTAAATCTACGTATTCCCTTTCCTTGTCCTGGTGCCTACATTACCCACAATGCAACTCTACCACCGACAGCTCAGTTGGAGATTCGGGTGTGTTATGCTAGTAGCAGCTAATGTAGCCTGCAGCAGAGATGGGGAGCAGCTACAGAGGTCTCACTTCTTTCTAACTCCACGCCGACAGATTTTATTTGATTTTCAAACTTGTAGTCTTCAACTGACGTGGACTCGAGTGGCATCACATGAGGCAGAAGTGCTCCCCAAGACGGTTTTACAGACTCTGATGTGTCAAATCGTTGGACTTCTCTTTTAGATACAGTGTAACGCTTCAGCTAGCAGCAGGTTAGCTTAGCTTAACCTGGAAATGGAGAGGAAACAGCTCAAAAGCTAACAAAAACTTGTTTGTTTAATCCGAACAAAAACCAAAGAGACTATTGTAAAATTGACTTTTTTCCTTTTTACGAGGGTTATGTGCCGGAAAGAGCCAAATAATTAAAAACAATGATGCCGCCGAAACAGAGAAAAATCCTCTTTTTTTAAACACGTGTTCCCTCTCCTTGTCAAAACCTGGTGCAAAAATAATCGTTAGTTGCTGCCGTAGCGAGTCGGATCGATCTTTTAATCTCCGATACAAAAAAAACAACAAGCTTATTTCCCAGAATGTCAGACTTTAAACTTTAAAGAGGGCAGTGTGATCGTCTGTACTGACCTTCAAAATAAAGTCACTTTTGTTCAGAACCATAAAGTTAAAGCGCCGTTTGTTTCTGCTGAATCTTTAAAGTGGACAGTGCAAAACTAAGTTAGTCGAGGCTTCTATAGTTTGGGCGAGTTCCTGTGACATGAGGCAGATGCATTTCAAAAAGCCCACCTACACTACAGTACAGTAGTCCTAGTACAGACTAATACAACACCTTGAATCAGTGCTAGCTTATTTCCCTGCAGGAACATCACCGGTTAGTGACCGATCAGAGAATAAATAACAAAATGCAACGACTTCTTCATTAATGACAACAAATCCTCAATAACCTTCTGTGGCATTACTCCAGGACGTGAACCTGTAGGATGATCTATGGAAAAGTAATTAAGCTCGACACAGAAGACGACAAAACAATCTCATCACGAGGTCCATTTAGTGGCCGTTCTGGAACTTTTGACCGAGTTGCCACATTGTCACGCAATCCTGAATCCCAAATCTGAACCCAAAATAGACGAGAAGTCCTTAAAGCTGCTCAGAAAAATACAACTAGAACACGTGAACTTCCTCCACGACTGCAGATGAAGATCTTCTGATCCTGCTGAAAGCTCTGGAACAGTTATTAAATGGACCTCGTGATGAGATTGTTCTGACTGACAAATAAAAGTTATGGAGACACTTCATACAAAAAAAGTAAGTAAACAAGTAAACTGACCTTCATGCGTAAAATCTGTGGAGTCGAGGTCCACTTACTCGCTTTCCTTCAGTTGCATCTCATGGTCTTCTTCAGCAGACGGAGGAAACACACGAGGGAACTCAGGAATAACCTCCATCCACTGATGAGGACGGTGAGATGCAGCTGAAAGCTCTGGAGAAAAGATATCAACACTGGAAACGAACGAGTTTAAAGGTCAAGACTTCGCTCATGTTACTAAGTGTTATCATCTGTCCACAGGTCAACTGTTGGGTTGATTACAACGGAGTGTTCAGGCCACTGTTCAATAATTCATTAAGTTTAATTCAGTTGTAATATTTAAAGAATAAATTGGCAGTGATGTGAGACAAAAGTTGTAATATTTCAAGAAAAGTCAAAACTTTCAAGACTAAAGTCGGAATATTACAAAACAAAAAAGGCACAATAACATAATAAGAGTCGTGATTTTAAACATTTTAATATTTCCAGATTCAAGCTGTAATTTTGAGAGCGAAGCTGTATTTTACTACTTCATCTACTATTTAGTCAGATTAAGTTAATATTAAAATGTTTCCGCCAAAAAAACTAAATGTTAATGATAAAGAGAAAGAAGTCGCAATATTTTGAGATTTTGCTACTTTATCTGCTAATCTGTTGGATTGAGTCTGAATATTTGCCCCAAAGTTTTGAGAAAAAAGTTGTAATATTATAAGATAGAGTCAAAATATTTCAACAATAAAGTCGTATTTTAAGAATAAAGTCAGCATATTACGAGAAATAATGATAAAACGATAGTGGTGGAAAAAGAGTCGTACTATTTAAAGATTACAGTCGTAATATTTAGAGAATAAAGTTTTAATTTTGAGAGTAAAGCTGGAATTTTACTTTCAATGTTTTGAGAAAGAAGTCATGAAAGTTATTATATTATGAGAATAATGTCTGAATGGTACAAAGAGAAAAGCCGTGACGTTTAAAGAATAAAGCCGTTACATTTTGATTATACAGTCTCAACATGTTGAGAATAAAGTTGGAATAATAGGAGATTTTATTACTTAGTTGTAAAGAACTATCCTCCCTTTTCACTTGATCTTAATATTTATTTTCAGTTGCATATAAAGTGCTTTGTTATTTGTGCTATATGAATAAAGTTATTATTATTATACATTATGAGATAGTTCATACTTTTGTACGTGATTTATAAATGTTGTTTCACAACAAAAGTCTGAAGATTCGACTGGGAATTTTTGCATTATTGGAAATATTACAACTTTCTTTCCCGTCAGTGGCCCCGACACTCCGTCGTACGTCGACAGACTTGAAGAAGGACTTTGTAAAAAATATTGTTACACATATAAAGTTAGTAAAAACCCGGCAGTCTCACTCTCTGATTGGTTCGTAGCTGAACAGACGGAGGAATGTGATACAGGAATGTAAAATCGTAGATGTGCTTCATTTTCCCTTCAGTTTCATCTGTGCTTAGCTGTGTTGCATCATTTTTGGCTATGTAACAAGTAAAGCCCCAAAAAACAACGTGAAACGTCACTTAATGCGTATTTCAGAAACAAACTTAAATGCAAAACAACACGTTAAAAACAACAAGTGCAGAGGACGGATTCCTTTTGTTATAAACATCGATATTGCACCAAAGCAGCATATTTGGACGAGCGTTCTGCATCACAGCCAGAGCTGCAGAGAAAAGGACGTAGATCAGGACGGTGGCTACCAGTGATATGCATAAATACAGTATAAAAATACAATATGGAAAAATCTGAAGGGATTTAGTCAGGCATGTCAGGGGCGGGACTGTGGGAGATGTAGTGGGAGAGTAAAAGGTGTTTAAGGGGAGGAGTATAGATGCAGGCAAAGAGTTTCTGGAGCCTCTAGAAGGTCTGATCATCGTTGCAGGACTCGGTGGCGTGTCCGAAGGCCTCGCAGATGTCGCAGTAGGGCCTCTCGTCGGCCGGGTTGCCGTGATAGGTGGTGTGAGGTACAGAGTCGGGGCTCTGGGCCTGAGTGGGACAGTCCTCGGTGTCGTGGAGGTCGAAGCAGTCGCAGATGTCGCAGAACAGACGCGGCGTCGCCGCCTTCTTCCCCCGCTTTGACACACCTTCAACAAACCTGACGGAGGAAAGAAGAACAACACGAGAGGACACGGTGATTACTGACACATGAGAAAACCAAAAATCACTCTGATATATCAAAAACACATCAATGACACTGTTGCACTGCTGCTCCTTTATGAAGCAGCGATGATTTTATGTTCTTCTTACCCGTCGGTGTCGTCGTTGCCGTTGAACTCAGCCAGAGCGAGCTTCTTCAGTTTGATCTTCAGCTCCTCGTTCTTCCGCTGCAGGTCCACGATCACGCTGTTCAGGAAGTTGATCTGATGGAGACAATCAGGACACAGATGAGAACTGAGAGCCCTGAACATGAACTGATGTGATAAAATATATGTCAGCAGCGTCCTGACAGTCTTACTTGTCCCTCAGCGAACTCCTTCTCTTCCCTCAGCTGCTCCAGAGCTGCATCGCCTGCAGAAGTGAATCAGAAAGCAGGTTGACAAAAAGAAACAGGCTCCATGACAGTTTGAGCGCTCTGATCATCGTCTCCTCACCTGAGGGCGGGGCTTCGATGTCTTCTCCCTCTGAGGCCTGCGTTCCCATGAGCCTTTGCTCTAGACTGTGAACACGGCTCTGCAGCTGCGCTTTGTCTCTCTCCAGCGTCTCCACGGCCGACTGCAGCGTCTTGGCCATGGCGTTTTCTCCTCGTAGCACCGCGATCTGCAGCGACGACAGACAACGGATCAATCCCTCACACACCCCTCGCTAAAATAACACACTGACGTTATATAAAAGTCATGTGACTACCTCATTCCTCAGAATCTCCAGCTCCCGGTCTTTGTCTGAGATTAAGGCTCCAGTGGATTTCTGGAAGTTTATTTCCCCCTCAGTTTCCTGATTGGAGATGGTTTCTCTGTAGACAAAAGGAGACATGTAGAGAGAAGAAATATTGTATTGTATTATTTTTGCAGCATTAAAACAATGTATTTAATATTGGATTTGACAATTCCATCAACCAAATAATAAAACTGTGAGAAACCAAAATGTCAATATATTTTTAAAGCCAAGAGCCGTCGTAGCTGTGGCTGCGTGGATTATTAGACTTGTGGCTTTTACCACCTGCCACCAAAATCAATTCCATCAGACAGATGACACCCAGCGCTCTCCATAAATGAAACTGGATGAGAAGCAGCTCGTTTCACTCAATCACATCTCCTGTGTTGCTCCTGTTTACCTGAGGAGAACGCTCTCTCCCTCCAAACATATCATTTCTGCTCCAGTTTGTACCGTCACCTCTTCGCTTTCCTTCGGGCCAACAGCGCAGAGCTGTCAGCTGCTCCTCACATCGCTTCTCCTTCACGTTGTTGCTCAGATCTTACATCACACACACGCTGTCATCCTGCCTCAGCCGTCTATCATCCACACTCTTTTCAACATTCACTCGCAACTTAAGTCGCTGCTCTGAAGCAGCGCCGACACGTTTTAATCCTCTGATTGCTGAGCAGAGACGACGCCAAGTTTCTGTTTCTGTTCTGAGGACGGGCTTAAAATACGACCAAAGACAATGAACAGATCAAAGCACAAACGTGAATTACTAAAGATTTTTAATGTGTAGTTTGTCAATGTGGAGCCAACTACAACGAGGTAGATCAATAGTATAGTCAGTCATTGATTTGTTCAGTCTGAACAGGGGGGATGACCCTCACACTAACCGGGCGCTCGGGCTGACCCGAATGTTTCTTCCTGTTAAAAGGCAGTTTTTTCTCACTACTGTCGCAAAGTGCTTTGCTCATGTGGGGAAATGTTGGGTCTGTGTAAATAAATGAATCAAGGAGTCTGGTCTACACCTTTGGAAAGTGTCATGAGATGACTTTTTTTGTGAATTGGCGCCATACAAATAAAGATGATTGATTGATTGAGAGTTCAAAAACAGCTTCTTTTTCACAGTTATGGTTACTGACTCGCCACGTTCCTATACTCGTAGTTTGAGGGTAGTTTATTTGCCAAAAAAGAGACAAACACACAGTAAACAGACTTATAAATAAATTTGATTGCTATTATTTTTTAAAAAATTTCTATAGAAATATGTGACGACGCCTCCCTCTCTGTTGGACAAGTATAATACTTGAGTAAATGTACTCTGTTATATTCCAACCACTGGATAAAGATAACTAATGTAAACAGCCAGTGGTTGTATATCAGTTATAGATTAGTTTAATTCACAAGAGGAAGTATTGATAAATTCATAATAAGCACGATAAATATCCTTAAAGCTGCATACAGCCACATTACAGTGTGTTATAATCGATGTATTAACTGTCTATAAATGCTAAATAGGGGATTCGATTAGGCTGTTACCTATTTTTTTTAATTATACATTTTATCACACATTTAAAAGAACATTTCACAAAGTTAGAGTACATCAGAGTTTGTAAAAGAGTCAGAGCATGACTGAAATAAAGAGTACATGCGTATAATTAAGAAGCTGTTTCCTGGTTTCTTACCTGCTCTTCATGTCTGGCTGTTGACTGTTTCGGTCGTCATTGTGCTGAAAGGCAAACACACACAAATATAGAGGCGTTTAAATAGAAGCTAAACCCGCCTGAGCTTTAAGAGTTCAGTCGCAGCAGGAACTAAATCCTCGCCGTGCCAACACCTATTAATCAAATCACCGTTTCTGAAACCCTGGTCTAGAACAGGGTGAAGGAAATGGTTTGTGTAATACAGGTGTGGAAAGGTCAGTACCTCGTCGAGATGCTGAGACTTCTGGGAGGCCAGCTTCAGCTCCTCTCTGAAGGGAAACACAGAGAGGAAGGAGAGGTGACACACTTTAAGAGCTGTACAGTCAGATCTGTGATATCTGTGTCACTGCTATATGCTTAGATCTGGTGTGCTGCCTCATCTGTTAGACATGCACACACACACTGATATAGGAGCTGGATGAAGTTTACTGCTGTGACTGCAGTACGATCCATATGCATTCTGCATTATGTGTGTCAGAGGCGGGGTGCATTGATTACGAGCTGTTAAGTGCTGCTGCATGTCAGATCAACTTGTGTTGCTCTGTGAGATGTGTGTGACTCAAAGGCTTTCATGGTTTCACTTAGTGCTGCAACGATTAGTCCATTAACTGACTCGTCAGGAAACAACCGGCAACTATTTAGATAAATCGACTGACCGTGCAAGTCAGTTTATAAGCGAAAATTACAAAATTTGCTGTTTTCAGAAGAGTTGCAGCAGAATCTGGAGCTTTTTTGGGTTGTCTCCATCTACTTCAGTTGTTTAGCAGAATGCTGCAACTCTGTTTTGCTGTGAAGCTCCAGAAATGTTTTGTGGACTACGAGACTTCATCTGACTTTCCATCAGCAAGGAGGGAGGAGATGATGGTAACTAATCGATTCATTTTTTTGCCCACATTGTGCAGCTCAACAATCTGTTAACTAAACTGAAGACATATTTCCCTCTAAAAAGTTGATATAGCAAAATCATATCCAGCAGACACAGAGTAACATGATGTGCATCTAATGAATGAAGGTCCAATATTCTCTCTTTTAGCTCTGTTTTTGGTCTCCACCAGCCCCAGAGGGAAACATGTGGCTCTGAAGCTGCTAAATGCTCCACTGTGTTCACCAGCTAGTTTCTAACTGTGTCTGTCTGCTGTTTGCGTGTAAGCAGGTGATGTACTTAATATTTTTAGCTTCCACTGAAAACTGCAAGAAACAATGCTGATGAGAGCAGTGAGAGTAAGAGAAAACAGTTCACCTTAGGGCTGTGAAATCAAAAACAATGACCTGAGAGACACTAAAAAGCTCTGTATAACTGAGGGGAGCTGCAGATTCAGGTGATTTATACAAAAATATTGATTATAGCAGCTTTAAAGCAACCCAAAGCCTCTTGAGAAATGCTCTGCTTTAGTATTTCAGATTGATTCTAGTTTTTGGAGTAACTGTAACAGCACATCCTGCATGAACCGCACTTAAACTGATATAATCTACAGACTCTCATCGTTCCAAAGCCATCTGTTGGTCCATTTCTGCTGCTTATGTAGACGACTACACCATCCCACTTTAAACATCTTAAAGGATTTGACAGCTGTGAAACCTGCAGTGGTTTATACTCTCTGCTCAGCTAAGATACAGCTGTGATATACTGTACTACGCACACATCCACGGAAAATACCAGCAGGATATTATAAAACTGAGACAGTAATCTGTGCACATGATCAAATTTAGACCGACAGACAGCAGCATAAACAGCGTCGTCTGGAGCTTTATGAAACTGGATATTTTTGGATGCAGAAAGCAAATGCTTTGCAGGAGAAACTGTAATTAGCTCCATGTGGGTCATTCTTAGGATTTGTGTCAAAGGAAGAACTCTGAAGCTATGTGTGACTAATAGACCGGTCTGAGCACCAGCTGGGTGAAATATTTGGCTGCCTGCTGTGTAATTACATTGGCCATGCCTCTGTTTCATCCACGCAAACACAACAGGGATGAGTAAAAGGGAACCTGCACGATAAAAAATATGGTTTATTCTGTGGATTTTGTAAACGTCACATCCATCTGTGTCTCTGTCACTTGCATTCTCTATCAGGGTGTAAACAGAAGCAGACTCAGATGGAAAATGTTTCATTCAAGCAGAACTATAGATGTGAGAGCGCAGCAGCTGAGGCTCAGCCTCTCCAATCTGACTTCTGAAATTGTTTCATGCATCATCTAAAATTTAAGACTGTTTGTTACTTCAGGTTTGTGCTCCAGGCTGAGGCAATCCAAAATAAATCAAGAAAGGAATCAAGGACTGTACGTCAGCGAGCCAGACAGCTTCAAATCATTCATGTGAGGATATTCAAGATTATCTCGATGATGAATATTCATCACGTACACCTTCAACAGATCGTCCACAGGCTTGTATAGGCGACTGAGAGGGACGGAGAAGGTCTAATTTTATATGTCACTGCGGTCTGCTCACATATGAACTATAAAAAAATTATTAATGCACTTAAATCACTACAAATTTGTGACAGAGCCTCTTTAACTGCTGCATTTACTGGACAAGACAATCAGTATTTGACCTGCAGACGCACCAGAAACACAATACAGCTGCTCTGCCAAATGCCAACAAAAGCCACATTGAGAGCCACACTCACACACACACACACACACACACACACACACACACACACACACACACACTCACACAGTTTAACACAAAGACGCACAGAAACACACACACTCTGATGTCATAGTGAGAGCGGCGGCCTCGTTGGAGCCAGGCGGTCCTAGGAGGAGAGACGGAGCGATTACATAACAGCATCAGAGCGAGGAAGGACGCGCCTCAGAGAGGATGGAGGAGCACATTGTTGGGACAAGACAGGACGAGGGTGGAGGAAGGAAGATGTAACAGAGCCACAGAGGTGTTCTACATGATTCCTCCATTTACAGACATCTGAGGTTCAGACCAGCAGAAAAGCAGACAAATCGCTGCTTCTTAAGGACGATGAAGCTGCTCTTGTGTCGCTGTAACTGTTGGTATTTCCATCTGCTGCTCCTCCTTCAGGATGCTACATATTGATGACTATAATTCAGCCAATCCGAGTCATCAGGAGCTGTGACATCACAGCTCGGGGCTCTGATGACTCAGGGGGAGGGGGGCAGTGGCAGGATGATGTTAAGACTCACAAACGCACACGTGCAAACACACATACTTCCACCTATGCACACACACAGTCTATAAATAGACCTCGACATCAGGCCGGAAATCCACAACAAACACATCAGGTGAAAACATGCAGAGTATTTTTTACTCTGCGTCAAAAACTGGTTCAGCTGCCCGATCAGTCAATATAAATTTAATGAATTTGTTGCTATGCCGACACCGTGGAAGACATCAAAGTAATCTGTGATAAATCTTGCTTTATCACGTTTTCTCTTATCTATCCACAGAGGTCTTAAAGGACCATACCAGTGATTTTTTCATGTTTTGATTCTCCATTTACTACTTTACATCACAGCTGGCTTTAATTTCTTTGCAGGACATGAAGAGTCATAATACTGGGGTGAGAATGAAGGATTCAAAATATACAACAGGCTGGGAGCTAAACTGCACTGCAGGCTTGAATTTGTAGGACGATGACGACTTTGAAGAGTCGGAAAGATTCGACTGTGACTAACTTGATGTTCACTGCTGGTTTTAGGAATCTGCTACGTGATTTTCAATCCATACAGAAGTTAATGGAAACCAACGGCTGCCTGAAGGGAAGTAAAAGTACATCTGGAAATATAAAAACTAGAACATGCGTTTAAAAAAAGTTCAGCGAAAGGATTTTAAACAAGCATTTTACAGTGAGGACTCTAGACATGTTTATAAGGAGGCCATAATACCCCGGAGGAGTTTTCTTACTGTGATTATGAGTATTGTGCATTGTACTCAACTCCACCATCATATCCATAATCACATAATAGCACCCTCTGGTTAATTATGGGCTTTACACAGCAATTTAAAACATATTTACAAGTGGAAGCATCTCTCTGGAGAGATTCAGATGGAGCCACTTAAACAACACATTTAACATTTCGGTGTGAGACCAATGTGGACAGTTTTTACATGTAAATACGTCGAGCCACAGTCCTTTCTTTGTGCTGAATTAGAGCTTGAAAATGCAGGCTGGATTTTTAATCATCAGCACGGACCCCACAGGAGAAATTCACCACACCAGTCTAATGAACTGGCTGGCTGGGGGTCACCTTTAGAGGAGACCCGCGCCAGGAAAAAACACATTAGTTATGCTCAGTACTCACATTTCCTTGCAGAGGACTCCGATCCGCTGGTTTTCTGAGCTGCTCCGCTCCTTCGACAGACTCAGCTCCTCCTGGTATTTGGAGTTCTGCTGTTTCAAAGCCTCGAGCTGAAGAGGAACAAACACAGGACAGAAGGTCTTAAAGAGTACAGTATACACACAGCAAGTTACAACAACGTTTTTCTCTTTTACTCATCTTGATCATAAATTCACAGCTAAAATGTTGCTGCACTTTAGCCCCATTCGGACTGGAGATATTCATCTGAAGAGTTTAATATCAGCTGCTCTGGTCAGCGAGTGCATATGTCATTTTTCATACTCCTGTAATTTGAATCCAGTCCGGAGCGATCGTAAAGACGATCTCTTGAGTTTTCCCTTGTGATGTCTCTCTGAACCTGACCGGCGAAACACGAACAAAGAAGCCTATTTGGTGACCAATGCGTCAAAAAAAAAAAATTAAAGCCATCGGAAGCGCAAGAGGTCGCCAAATCCAATTAAAGTATGCCGAATCAGCTGTTAGCACTTCCTGTTTGCAGTGTAGTCATGGATGCTCAGACAACTAATCACTGGATCACTTGAAGAAAACTTAAAAAATGTGATGATTCTCAGGCAAGTTCTGAATGGTCTTTTTCTAATATTCGTTTAATTACGCTGATACCATCATATTAAAGGGGAGCTCCACCAACATGACACATCTTCTGTGGATCTGGAGGGAGCTTGAAAAAATAACCACAATGTCCAAGTTGATGTCATCAAACTGTTTATTTTGTCCGAAACCAACGGTCCAAAACCCAAAGATATTCAAGATATTCTCCACCAATCCTGCAACTAACACTTATTCTCATTCTCATTTAATCTGCCCATTATTTTCACATTTATTGACATAAAATTGTTTAGTCTAAAGCTACCCCAGACTCTTTACCTAACTTAACCTAAACCATTTTTAGGCCAACAACATGAATGAATGAAATGAGCTGCAATGATTAATTGTTTACTTGTAGTAACTTTGCATTATTATTATCAATTTTCAGTGCATTTACACGTGCATGATTATCTTACACGTTAAGACTACAACTAAACTCTTTATATAATCAATAAATCTTCTGTTTATTTTGACATTTATTCATGTCATTCATCAAGAATTGTGAAAATGCTCATCCCAATTTCCCAGATCCCAAAGTGATGTCTTTAAAAATTGCTTCCTTTGTCCAACCAACAGTGAAAAACCTGAAGACTCCTCATTTTCTGTCATAAATGACAATGAAAAGCAGCAAATCATCACATTTAAGAAGTTGCACCTCCACTCTCAAAACTTTCTAAAAAGTTCCCAATCAATTCGACCCAGTAATTTACTTAAGATTGTCCCACAATTATTCAACTTCATTTTTCCCTATGTCATTTGAAAGCTTGTGCATCCAGGGAAAAGCTGCAGTCAGACAAGAGTTATCGTTGGTCGTAAGAGGTGAATCTGCAGTTTATACCTTAAAAAAATAGTGCATAATTAACATTTAAGCACTGCCCAACCGGCAAATTAATTTTACCAGCCACTCAGTAGATTACCATTGTTTCTTTGGATGGAGGGTGAAAGACATCTACTATCCACTTACATATTTTTCCAGCATTAAACTGATGGCTGGTGTTAATTTTGTGCCTTGACCTTAAATACAACACCTTGATATTCATGGTGAGTCAGCATGAGACAGCAGAGCACGTTCAATCCACGTGAAACTATAAATAAAAGCCCCGGAGACGTCAGCTCGTCCGACTTCACCTCGTGCAAACTTTTTCTTTCTCATTCAAGTCGGGACAAACAAACATCTCACAGATCGTTCCCGACAGCTCAAACTGCCACACGTGCAGCTTTAAAATAGCAACGGTCAATAATTAATTAACAAGTATGACTTTTGAATCGATGCCTTTGCTGACACTGGACACAGACTAAATAAATAAAAAAAGTCATGAGTAATGATTCACACAGTGAGCCGTCTGCAGTATGTTTCTGTTTGCATGTTAACACATACAGTTGCCTTGCACGGGACTTCTTGACTTCTTAGTATTTATCTACACCTCCGAGGTGAGATCTGGTCTGCAGAGCATGCTCACGTGCACACGCAAACATAAACAAATACACACAAACATGCAGCATGTAATCAGGTTATCTGCACGGGCTACATCACAACATCTTACATCCACACGGAGAACAGCGCTCATTTAAAAGAGCTAATTAGACACAAAATCACACCACCTCATCCTGCTTACAGTGGCAGTAAGTGACTCCCGCACTGATCATCTTTTAATCCCAGTTTAAAAAATAAAAGCACAAACAGGAATCCTACCTGGTAGCGAGGCGAGTAGATGTTACTGGAGTAACCCTGATGCAGAGCGGCTATGTCCATACCTACACAGCTCACCGCTGCCCGATTCTAACCTGTGTTCACCTGCTCAACAGCAGCAGAGTTGTTGCTACACCGGCGCTCAACTCCTATCTGTCAAGCACAGACTAACACAAGCTGAGCATCAATAAAGCATCAGCCCTCATCCCCCGCCGTGCACGGCTGCCAGAGGGAAATGGAGAGAGTGTCGCCTGAGCAGCCTCCCTCTCTCTCCGAGCACTTCCATTATGTAAGCCTCGATAAGCTCCTCCCAGACCCCCCCCCCACCACCACCACCTCCTCTGAGCTGCTCACAATCTTGTTTCCTCGCTCTCCCACACCATATGTACTCACTCGCTCTGAGAGATTCACCTTTCATTCACAGTGTTTCACATGAATCACAGCCGACAGGGGAATCAGCTGGTGACTGCATGTCTACTGTTTTGCTTTACGTTACGAGGTCTCATATAAACAACCACTCGTACCGTCAGCTCTTATAATGTGTCAGTGACGTGTGGCAGCATCGGTACACAGACGACCCAACTGTGGCTGCAAGTAACAAATACTTCAATCATCGAGTTATCTGTCAGTCATCTGCTCGATTAATTATTTGGTCTACACAGTGACTATAAAAAGTTTTCACACCCTTGGATGTAATGAACCAATTTACAGTACAATTTACTAAAGTACTGTTCTTAAGTACAACTTTCAGGTGCTTTACTTGAGTGATTCAATTTTCTGCTACTTTATACTTCCTCTCCACCGCATCTATTTGATACATTTAGTTAATTGATACTTTGCAGATTCAGTGTTTAGAGGCTATTAATTGCTACTTGTTACCAATCAGATATTGTTGTGGGCGGGAAATTGTGTGAGAGGACGTTGCATCAGAGTCAAAGTCGGTTTATTTCATCGGCAATCTGACGGAAAAATCACTGGTACCAATAATCGGGAAAATGCTGAATATCGGCCCGTTATAATAATAATAATCTCTACCCCTACGCAAAATATCACAATGTCTCTTTTTTCCAATATCGTGCAGCTACACGATTTCTTCTGGTAGAGCATTCCTCCAAAACCCGATCATATTCAGTTTAAAATCAGAAAAGATGGAAACCACAACCAAAACAGCCGTCCAAAAAGGTTTGTGTAACAATGAATATAAATACAAATAATATGTAGAGAGTAAAGATTATGAATATTTTTGTTCAATCGACTCATCAATTAACCAACGAATCGCTCCAGCTGCAGAACCAACAGCTGTGCGAGAGAACGAGAAAAGAGGTGCCGACCTCAAGCCAACTGTTCGTTAACTCCAGCGATGTTCTGACCAGCCAGGCGTCACACACACACACATACACACACACACACACACACTCTGACATGTGCAGTATTACATCACAACCTACAGCGTCATGGCTGAGCGGATCGAGGAGGCAGATGTAATAAATAATAAATAAATAAATGTGTGTTTTCCTCCACAGAGAATAACGTCCTGCTCTTATAATGCATCTGAAAAAACAGTTTACATGTTTAATGACGATCACGTAATGCTGATCCTTTCAGGTCACTTCAAACATACTGTGTTTAAAGTATCATGAACAGTCTGTCGTTCGTTCTTACCTCAAAATACTGCATGTAATCCTTTAACCTGTGAGCTTCTGTTCATTATTAAGTGAGCTTAAACATTTTATTTAGTAATGAGAATTTGCCATTATGCTTGAAATGATCATTAAATTCACTCAATTCATTCAACTTTCAAGGAGACATTTGTTGTTTTTTTTCCTAGTTGTAGGTTTTCCAGAACAGAACAGTCAGAAAAGCAGAAAAAGCATGTTTACATTTATCTCCTGCTCTAATCTGCTGTCCATTTCTCTGACTGTCATGAGACCAAACATCTGGAGCTCCCGGGCAGCTCAGAGTTGAGATGAATGTAGGCGAGCAAGAGGGCACCAGAGAGCCACCGACTGACAGAACGACTGCAGGTGGATCACAGTCAGAGTAGTGGCAATGGAGTACGAAATGATAAAAATATCAGGTTACAGACGGCGGTGAGATGACGAGACTGAGATGGGAATCAAAGAGAGAGCGATGGCCCACAGTGTTTCATGCGCGGCTGATTAAATACGATGACTGAGAGCTGCACAGTCACATGCTGTCAGTGTGGGAATCCTGATGTGAATACATAATAAAAACCCTGCAGGCTACAAACACTAAACTTATGTATATTCATGTGTGAATGCTTTCACAGGGCTGTGGACACAAATCCAACTATTGGAGCTAACGTTAGCAGCATGATTTGGATGAAAACTCCCTCTCAGGCTGACTTCTTTAGACAAACACACTGTTAAAGCGATTTCATACATGCATGCGTTCATCCACATGCTGAAGCATTGGACTGTAGAAGGAGAGATATTAAAGAGCTTGGAGGGTTTATTTGACCTTTTCAAAACTAAAAACACAAAGCAAACGTGTAAGTTCTCACATGAAAACATGGGGACTTCAGGGACCGTGGGGGTTTCGACAGTCTTCTACATGTTTTCTATTGGAGCTGTCTGCTCACCTGTGTCTCCAGTGTCTTCTTCTCATTGGTCAGCTGCTCCAGCGACAGCGCCGTCCTCTCTGACTTCTCAACAGCCTGGAAAACATATGAATAATATTTAGCTCCACATTGTATGGTTATATACTGTATATGTCATGTGTGTCTGCTCTGGATTATTTTATCAGAATTCACCTGTTTTTGGGATTATTTCACTATGTTATTTACTGCGTCTGTTGTATCTAGTCATTCATTCCAGAGCAGCCAAGCTTATATGAATTATTTTATTTTACTAAACACACCTTTAACATATTATCACCTTATAAAGTTGATAAGGCAACAATAATTAGCAAACCGTTGCTTACTGACACATCCAGCTGAAACACAGCAACATTATCATTTATTAAGAGTCGTGTTTGTGTCACCTAATGAATGTTTGTCCAATAATCACCGTCTTTTAACTTTTTTGTGTTCTCCACCAACTCCTGAGGGAAATATCTGGATCTTTAGCTGCTAAATCCTCCACTATGTTCACCAGATAGTCTCTAACTGAGTCTGTCTGTCTGCCGTTTTGCTAAAGAAAGAAGTGAGAATAAAACAAAACATTGAAACTGTGCAGTGTGCAACCAAAACAAGGATCTGAAAGACACTAAACTGTTAAGTAGAGCTGAGGGGAACCTTGTGGCTTTGTCATAACATAAGACCAATTTCACATTGCACTCAATAATTTGATCCGTTGCTAATAGAGAAAATATTGTGATGTTTTCACAGTCCTCACAGTCGCTCGGTGAAAATGGACATTCATGCTTAAAAACCAGCATTCCATTAATAGACTGCAGAGACCAGAGGTCATTAAGAGTCTTGGCTAAAAAAGGAAAGACAGCTCTGTACCGAGTCAGCCTCAAGCCCGTTCAGCTGTTTCACTTTTTAAATCCATTTGTAACGAGCTCAATGAAGCGAGAGCAGCAGCAGGAAAGCTCTGACTTCAGGGAGAGAAAACAAAATACTCTCTTATAACTGCAAACTGTAATTCCACTCATGTTGTGTAGAGACGTCTCACGTGTGCAAAAATAGCTACAAGAATTATACGTGCATAAACAGTTTTTCTGTAGCTTGAAACACAACGTTGAGTTTGTTCAAAAACGACACTGCTAGCTTAGCGTTAGCCTACAGCTGCACTTCCAGACACTTATCCTGTGTGCAGGAAGACGATCGACTGACGTGTAATGGAAGAAACTCAAATGTTGGGTTTATTTTCTTTTTCAGAGATCCTTGATTGATTTGCTTGGGAAGAGGGTTCACTCTGGACAGATTTGAGAAACCAAACTTTGTAACAAACTGAATTTGTATCTTTAGTTGTTTATTGTTGCTATCAAACCCTAACCTGCAAAAACACACCAGGATAAAATCAAGCTGTTGTTGGGTAACAAACCCCTATTTTCGAGGAGGATTTGAAAATGTAAATGACAGTTGTCGGGGCATAAAACCAACGATCTGTTGATCTTTACTAACCCAGATGAGTTTGTCGAACAATGGCAGAGCCGTCAGTGCTGAAAAAATGTTTACATCAGAAATCGATTGAATTATGATATCCCTAATTGACTCGCAGTGCTTCTTCTGCAGATTCTTCCTAAACAGAATATAATTTCATCCTTCCTCACATCCTTTATGTTACTCTGATTCATGTATGAGTCTACAAACTAGTTTTCAGGCAGTTCCTCCTGATTGTGACGACAAGCTGACAGACTTCACAAATCTGTAAAGCTTGAATAAAAATATCTGACTGGTCCGTTGACTTATCAAACCCAAATGGAAATGAGAGTAACGTGTGAATGTGTGTGTTATTAATGTTTTAACAACACCAAATTAGCCAGAGGCCACAGCAGCTTTAGAGCTTCACTAAGTCTGAATCAAAGCACACTGGATTACTGAAGGACGGATTAATAAAGGAAAGGCCTCTTGCAAGTCCCCAAAAACTCTTTAATTCTGACATTTTCAGCGTCCACAAATACTTTGTTGAAGTCTGTTAACAGCCAGAGGCAGACGGAGCTATCTTGGTGAGAATCAGTAAATGCCAACATGCTGATTCATCGTCTACTAACGTTATCCGACTGTTAGTTGCAGTCAGAGCCGTGACTTCAACTCTGTTCACAGACAGAAGCTCTCAGGCTCCTCTGTGTGCAGTGTAAACACAACAATAAGGAGTCTGTTTACATGAGGTTAAGATGTAATGTCGTTTGCGGCCACAGCAGGAAGCTGAGATTTAAAGGGCTGGGTTGGATTCGCCAAAGTCACACAATAACACAAACAGTCAAAACCACTGAGGCGGTGGTAGACCAGCAACTCCAGTGTTTGATGAGGTAAAATTACATTTTTTGTAAAAGGAGTCTGGTGGCTTTGGAGAGAGCAATTTAACGGCTTTAGTTTTCCATTGGAAAGGGCTGTCTGATACTTTAATATAGCACACACTTAAAGTGATTAGGGGTTTCGATTTAAATTAAACAACACAGCTAGCTTAGCGGTAGCCTTCAGCTGCACTTCCAGAGACTCACTCTGCGTGCACAAAGACAAACAAGCTACTAGTACGTAAGTAACGCCGACAGCGTTGGAGATGTTTCAGAGATCCTTTCTTTTCTTTGAGAAGAGGGTTTACCCTTGAAGAAAAAACTGAACTGAACTGGAGTGATAACTGTGCCTTTTGTTGTTTATTGTTGAATCACTGAAGGCTGGTATTTTTTGTTGACTTTGTTGACTTGGAATCTTTATTTTTGGTGAATATCATTTGAGCTCGTCCAACCCTAAACTGCAAAAACACCCTAAACTGCAAAAACACCAGGATAAAGTGAAGCTGTTGTTGAAAAATAGCCCTATCTTTTTAAGGAATAATTTGAAGATGATAATATAATGCCTTATGCTCATGAGTCCCTTAGAGCTAATTTGACTGTGTTAGAAAACGTCAACAAGTTCATTAACTGCTCCATTATTTAGCCAGTTGATTCACAAAACAATGGTTGGCTTTAACGCTTTTTCTTGCACTTACTTACAACAAGTAAACTGTATTAACATGTGTGTGCCCTGAAGCTGTCTGACTCTTTCTTGTAAGGTTAGAGAGGTGCAGTTCTGCAGGATATTGTTGCTGAGACTTTAGACATAATGAAACTGCATCTAAGGTCTCTGTTAAAATCTTAATTAAACATATGCTTCAATGCATTTCAGTAAGCTTTGCGTTGGAGTTAGCACTATATATATGTCAATTAATTTTGGTTCCAAATATCAGTTATCTGTTGCCTTGATTACATAATAATCAGCATCGGCCCTGAAAAAGCCATACTGGTCGACCCCTGATAAAAACACCAAAATACACTGGAGGGCGGCTTTAGTTGAGTAAATGTACATTGACTGCATGTGTGAACGTACCTGTGTCAGCTCCGTCTCTCTGCTCTGACTCTCCTCCTTCAGGGTCTGATAGTCTTTCTTTGACTGCTCCACACTCTGCTCCAATTCTGACAGGAAACAGACATCAACTACAACAACAACCATCAACACAGACAAAAAAGATCAAATTCAGTTGAGAAACATCTGATGTGTTTACCTTGCATGGTCTGCGCTGTCCTCTTGTTCTCCTCCTCAGCTGTCTCAAGCTTTTGTCTCTGAAACAGAGAAACATCAGCTTCACTACAACTAATCACTCACATCACTCGGTAACATTCTTGTACCTTGAGCTCAGCAGAGAAGAATGACTGGGCCCAGAAAACACGCAGGTTTGTGGATGAAACGCTTGTCTTAATGAGAGCACTTTCTCTATGCCCACGAGCAAAACACATCACAGTGAAAACAAGAAGAATCTACAGTTAGACGCTCACAGATGTGCACTTCATTACAGAAACGTGCAGCCACTTTACATTCATTCCATTTTACGCAGGTTATGATGGCATTTTTACGAAGTGAGTGTGACACACTCTAGAGCAGAAAAACGAGATGATTCATTTATCGACACATCGATCAACTTTTAAGATTGGATTCTAAACATTTGTGATTACTGTGACGAACCAGCTCAAAACTGCAACGCAAAGAAACATTTATCTCATCATCATATATTTATGTCCGAGTCTTTTACAAGTGTCCGTGTCTTCTAAATGAATCATCAACTGGGGAAGATGACGACCTTCTGCCTGAGACATGCAGCCTTTCTTCAGAAAGAGAGAGTTGAAACATCTGTTTGTCTCTGAAGTTCTGAATGACCGTTTCATTTTTAGTAACGCAAAAGTACTCTGACGAGTTACTTTTCTACACCGTTCATGTTGATCCCTGATATGTTTATTTGGAGACTTCATTAAATAGATACACGGATTTAAGCTCCCTGAGAGTTATTCACTACTGGTGAGCAGCATGGTGGAAGCATCAAACGTTTGGTTAAAATGCTGTCTTGTATGGGGCGACCCGGTAGCTCAGTTGGCAGCCTGTGCGTCCCATGTACAGAGTCCTTGTCCTGCTGCAGCGGCCCAGGGTTTGAGTCCGACCTGTGGCCCTTTGCTGCATTCCCCCTCTCTCTCATCCCATTTCCTGTCACTTCTTTGAACTGTCCTGTCAATAAAGCCATAAAAAGGCCAACAAAAAAAAATACTGTCCTGTATGAATACACTGTACGTTTCATATACCTGTGTGGCAAAATCCCATATTGGAGCCTGTTATCGCAAAATGCCGATGTTTTGAAGCGAGAATTTCTCATTTTTGTGTTGTTTACTTGTCACGTCCCCGGTGGCCTTAAGACTGCTGTTGTGACTTTTACATAAAAGTGACTCAGGTGTTTATTTATTATTCTAAGTCTGAATGAGTCTTTGGATAAGGGACACTTATGTTTAAAAGCCCAAAATCCCTGACGTTAACACATAGTTGGAGCCAGAAATGTCAGAAAGGAGCAACGTGGTCCTCTTTTTCTCTTCTCTCTGTTTATTTATGATTATTATGTTCTGGGTTTCTTACCACGCCTGTCAGCTGCTGTTCCAGACTGCTCTTATCTTGCTCCAGAGACTGAACCTCTTTCTGTTTGCTCTCCAGGTCGACACTCAGCTCACTGATCTGTTGGGGACACACAGTATAGGACATACATTATACACATGTACATCTGAGTAGAGCCATAAATTATGCATCAGCACAGTGGCTCGAACTAACCACACATAAAAAGGACATATGCCTATTTACATTAGGAGCTAAAGGGAAGGTTGTAAATAGAAATTGCATCAATCGTCCAAGTTTGACATCCGGCCATAAATTATATGATAATGACGACGATGAATAATCCATTTTACAGGTGGTGAGAATCATGCAGCTGCTGAACACAACACCTGTGCCGGCACTTTTCCCACAAACCTTTTTCTCCTGAGACTGAGCCTGAGCCTTCAGGCTGCTGATCTGCTGCTGGGACAGAGAGGCGGCATCCTCCTTCTGCTGCGACGCCCGCAGCCTGAGCTGGAGGTCCGCCACCTCCCGCTCCAGCTCCATGATCCTGGAGCGCTCAGACACCGTGGCCACCTACAGCACGACATGCAGAGAGGAGGCATGAAGGCAAAGAGGAGGCAGGAGAGCAGACAGAGGAGAGTGGACACAGAACACACTGGTAGTACAGTGTGGACCAAATATGATTACACTGGTGGGATTTATCAAATGACTTAGAATCAGTAGAATTTTGATTTACTGTCAAATTAATTTACCATCCTTTGTCTAAAAAACATCAGAAAAAAGTGAAAAATGCCCGTCACATTTCCCAGAGCCCAAGGGGACAACTTCACATTGCTTGTTTTTGTCCAACTGACGTTCCAACACCAAAATATGTTTAATATTAAAGAGAGAAAAGCATCTTAAATTTTGTGTGCCGATATGATTTTTTTCAGAAAATATTGCAGAAAAGTTGCCTGCGGTTGGTTATAATTATTAAACTCCTAGTGAAGTTTACTGTTTCAGCACTCCGATTTCAGTTTGTACAATAAAGTTTATTGTTTATCGGTAAAATATCCTGCCTTGGATATATCCTGTGTCTCATAACCAAATTAAAAGGATCATTGCAAAAAAACGTGTGGTTTTATGTCTTAAAGATCGTTATAGAATTTTTTTACGCTCTGATATCGGCATCGGCCCCAAAAATCCAGGCTCTAAAGGCACATCACGGCGTCTAATCACAAACTTGACTCATCAAACTGACAAGAAAAAACACTTCTTGGACCTTTCTGCTGAATCAAACCTTCAGTAACATTCTCAGTTTTATGCCTTGATAAAAAAACAACACTTATTTTGAACAGATACAACTGATTCATCTTTCTTCAGGAGACTTTGACTCATCAAACAGGTCAAAGTTTGGACCTTCTGCTTTAAGGGTAAAGGATAGCAGTGTGGTACATTTTTCTTAGAGTCAACAAGTCCCATGAAAAGACCAAGCGAACGCTGAATGTATCTGTTTGTGTGTCACAGCCTCATATATCTTACATACATCACAATATCTGTCCAACTGACTCTCCACTCTTTCTGCTACTAGGACACAAAGAAGTGGGGCGTCAGATTAAAACCTCTCACATACTGACTGCCAGTAACCCACTGTTTTAGGAAATTACAGTCCTCTTTGAAAATGACACTACATATTTGTGAGCTGTTTTTAAAGCTTCACATCTTCAGTAGGGCCGGTGGGTTTGGAGCTGAGTGCAGCAGACAGGGTGGAGACGTTGGAAAGTGCGAACACATTGTTGGTTTTTGGGCTTTTCGTGGGATTTGCTGAGGAAGAAAAATGAAGGCTGACATTGTCAGAAGCACAGGCATTTCCAAACTCTATTATTTAAAAGAGCTTTCATGCACACATGCATAACTTTCAGTGTGATAGACCTGCGTTATTAGAGAAGCTCGAGGCCGATGGGATGTTAATGTACCTACGCCGGGGCTGATCGTGGACTGGGCCGTGAGGGAAGAAACTTGTGACATATCTGAAAAACTGCATAATGTTTGCACGCTGTGGTTCCTTCAATATATTCTGTGCATCATTATTAAACCTAGTGGGGGAAAAGCACATCACTCAGCCGCGCTGTGGGACTGGGACTGCCAGCATTACCCTAGTGTCCTCTAAATCCCTCTGGAGTTTTTCAGCTTTGGTCTTTTCAAAGAGCAGGCTCTGCTCAAGCTCCTTTATGTGGGCATGCTCCAGTCTGGTCTGCGTCTGTTAGTAAGAGAGAGCAGGAAGAGAAGGAGAACAAACACCAACACTGCAACACTGACATGCCAGCTTTGTGCCACGAACAGAAAGACGACAAGACTTTAAAGAGAAGGCCAGTGAGTAAGAAAGCACTGATGGTTTACAGCATTTCAATTTCATCAGTTGGTTGTGAACAAAGGAAAAGATTGTTATTTGCTCATTCTGCTCTGAGGAGTATAAGGAGTTAATTATTTTCTCTCATTCTGACTCCCAGATACTTTTATTTCTCTTCGTTGGCCACTTGTTTGCTAGTATTCAGATGTTGAAGGAGACTAATTCAGGCAGTAAGAGTAAAGAGGATGCAGACAGGAGAGGAAGATGAAAGCGTACAAGAAAGACTGAAGACAAAAAACAGCTTTCAAGAACAGGCATGTGGATGAAAAGATGAGGAGAGGATGGTAATTCAAAGTGCTGCAGACGGGAGAAAAAAATCCCAGAAGATGGGTGAGTGAATTAAGGATGAATGAATAAATGAAAGGAGCCGGAAAAAAGACGCGTCTGAACAAGAAAGCCAATGAATGATTCAAAGAGTGCAGGAAAAGGAAAAGGCTTAAGACAGAATGATTGATTTAATCATCAGCTCTTATTTTTTAGCAGAAATAGCAAAGCAGTAATGAAAGTTAGTGGCCATTTTTTCACTTAATGTTGTGTGTAGAAAAAAAGAAATTAAACTCTAGAAACTCGTTCACAGGAGGGCTCGAGGTTCATAATTTGTCTGGTTTTAATGAGAACTAAGTGTGTGTGATCACAGGGTTTCTGCAGGTTTCAGTTAGTTTAATTTAAAGGCTAAGTTCACCATCATTATCTCATTCATCATGAGAATCATTATCTACTCAGCTCCAATGCTGATGGAAAGTCAGGTGAGGTTTCCACAAAACATTTCCTGAGCTTCACAGCAAAACAGGATGCAGCGACGTCAGAGTCACAGAGGAGCATCAGAGCGGCTGAGCAGACTCCAGGCTGCGACTAGCGGAGCGACTTGATAGCGTGATTGTTTGATGATTGATCAGGCGTCCATGTTGGGAAGCTGCGTCACCAGCGTACATACTGACTGATGCCTACGTTGTTACCACTGCAACCTATAAACAGTGCAGACAGTCTGTCTTAAAGATGACTTGAGAAACAAATCTGATTTGCCTGCAGTCTGAACAAGAATTAAACGCGCTGTTTCTTGAGCCAGAAACTTTCACTTCAACAGAAACTTTTTCAACTTTTTACCACTAAAAGCAGCTGATTACTTTTAAAGGGGAGACGTCACATTAGCTCACACACCGGGCTGCACAGTTTGCATTTGTGGTTACTGGTCACATGCTGGTTTCGTACAAAAACACATTTGAAAGTGAGAGTAAAGTTAATGAAACTTTAAAAAAAGTCATGCTAACTTCAAATCCAATCAATTTTTTAGACCCGTCAAGATCATAAGTCCTTATAGGCCTAAGGACATTTTGAGACTTGGGGCCTGCAGAAACCCTGGATAATGTAAAATATCCACCTAGTTTGTCAATAATTCACAAATGAAGAATCATAAAGAAAGCATGAGCCTGACAAGTGGGAGATTTATAGCTCGAAGGATTGAGAGAAGATGTTTAATTGAGAAGCGGATTATATAACCACGAGTTACCTCCAGGTCTCCTTTGGTGATGCACGCCTCTTCAACACGGAACTGCAGGTCTTCCACTTTTCTGTCAAACAGGGACGATGATAAAGTTTCCTCCAAAAGCAACTCCACTTCACGTATTAGACAGTGACACACGAGACGTTTAACAGTTTCCATGGGCCGTATCATGTGCAGGGCTACAGGTGAAGTCGGACCACCCACCTCTTCTCCTCCTCCAGCTGGTTGAGCAGCTCCACTTTGTCTCGATCTGCTGCCTCCACCAGCGAACGCAGCTGATCCAACTTAGCCTCCGTCTCCACCGCATACTGCAACACACAGAGACAATAACACCGAGTGTGAGTTGACTTACATACATTTGATGTTGGTTACTGATGTTAATGATAGTATCTTTAAAATGTGTGGCAAGAATAATCAAATTATCAGTTCAATGGGATATTTTATTGACGGATCTGTATCGTCATGCCCTTGGGCTCCCACAGATCATTGCTCTCTTCTGTCTAACAATCTTCTTTTATCTGTGTTCTTGTAAAATCTAAATCTTTATATTTTTTTGCTAATTATCTTGTGTGGCCTGTCCTCTTCCAGGTCACCACAGTGGAGAGGACGCTGTGTGGCTCGGGCACCACTTGGCGCTGCCTCGGCCTGCACAGACGTCCTCCTGGATCCAAACACTTCACACATATTTTATATTATTTACTTGTATCAGATGTTCTGTCAATGAAATCTGTACACTATGTGATGTTGTTGCTCTGTTCTGTACATGTGACATCTACAGGATGTGAGCAGGAACGTACAGAAACACGAGCTCTAAAAAGTTATTATCAATAACAATTTTCTGGGTTTTTTTATGCCTGTACTTGTTAACATCCACGTGCGTGTGTCAGACCTGATCCCGTCCTTTCCTCATCAGAGTGAGCTCCTGCTGCACCTCCCCTGCGTGGCTGGTTGCCTTGGCCACCTCACACCTCTCCAGGTCTCTCTCTGCCAGCAGCTGCTCGATGTGCTGCTGCTTCTCCTTCAGAGCCTCCTGCAGCGCCGTGGTGCCAGAGATCTTACGAGCGTAGCGAGCAGATGTCTCCGTCAGCTGGAGAGATACAGTGAAAAACATTCACATTTAACATTTTGGATGTTTTCTGATGCTGTTTTTACATACAGTTACACCAAGTGTTTAGACTGTGTCAGAGGAGCCTCTGGTCTGATCTGATTCAATATGAGTTACTCTCCACATTCAGTCTCACTATAATTTGATTGGAAACAAATATATTTGCTTGGATAAGACGATGTGCAACCAGTTACGTTAAAAAAATTACCATATCCACCCAGATGTTGGAGCTTTCCCACTGAAGACAAATGCCACATGTTAGCGGGCGTTAGTGGGCATTATTGACTAATTTGTGATTAATTTCACTATTCATCTTTAAGACTATTAAGAAAATGTCAAAAAATTGTGAAAAATGCTCATCACAATATCCCAGAGCCCAAAGTGACGACTTCAAATTGCTTTTTTGTGCGACCAACAGTCCAAAACCCAAAGGAAAAGCAGCAAATCCTCACGTTTAAGAAGCTGAAACCAGCAAATGTTTAGCTTGAAAAATTACTGAAACAACTGTCGATTATCAAAACAGGTGACAATTAATTTTCTTTTGATAGATTAATCGATTATTCAACTCGTTATGATCGTTACAGCTCTATTGGATTCATCCTCTGCTGATCTGGGGAATGTTTGTACAAAATTGAATTGCAATCACAATATTGTAGTGCTAAGAGCGAGAGAAAAACAAATTACTTACTACACGATGCCACTGAAGGTTTGTTTGAACAATTTGTGGCTTGACAAATACGTTTATTCAAACTGTTTCCTTATCATGTTGATTAAAAACATAACACTCAGTCATGAAGGGTCAGCAGACCGCTGGACAAAACTGTTAGTTTAAGAACTTTTGGGAGACAAAATGAATTTACTGCGATCCAAATTATAGATTAAAAACAGGACACGAGGGAAAAAAAGTCACCTCATGTTAGAAACAGCTAAATTTAAATCTTCCCCAGGAAATGACCCAAATACTCAAAACTTAACGATGAGTTTCCAGCCAATGCACACACAGCCTCAGCTGTGACTCACAGAGAGGTTTTGGGGATGCGTTGTATGACGCTGCTTTGTGAGTCTTACCAGTCCTGCTCGGCTGGGTTTGCCGCTGATTGAGGAAGTGGCGGAGCTGAGCGAGCTTATGGAGGAGGCGCTCGGGCTCCTCTTCAGGGTGGACCTTCTCCGGGAGCTCTTGGCCTTGGTCGGTGTGGTGCACGGGAAGCCGATACGCGTCACCTTGTGGACCGGAGCAAACAGACCGTACCTGGGCAGGCACTGAAAGTATCTGAGAAGGAGAACAGGTGGCACAAACTGAAACCTCAGCAGACCCACTGACAGCTTGTTTAAGAAGTACCTTTACGATTGATGTTGTTAAAACAGATTTACACTGTTTACCTCGTCCCCGCCACAGCTCCGTCATTCTTGCCGAGTGGTTCATCCAGTTCCACTCCACACCAATCCCCTTTGGCAAAGTCTGTCTCTCCCAGAAACCGAACCACTCCTGCCTTCGTCCCACCAACCTGCACACAAAAAAAACAAGGCCAAGGCCCTTTAATTCAGTCAAGCCTAATCCAATATCAAAGGTGCAATACGTAAGAATTGGCCACTTTGAAGTCATCCTGCTGACAAACCAACAAACCAACCAACCAACAAGGTTGGTAATAATTAAGGTCCAGACTCTGTTCAAACGGTCTCCCGTGTCAGATTAAATTACCAACTCATCTAATATTTATTGTTGAACTCCTAACTAACAATTAACACTGGTGACACTTTGGAGTAAGCATATACTGTATATCAAGTGTTGTCTTTTCCTGGTTTTAAAGGCTGCATTACAGTGAAATACTTTAAGGAGATTTCAAAATATCGAGATATATATCGGGTATCACAATATCACTTTAAAGCCGTATCTCCTCGTCCGAGGTTTCGAACACTGAGCTTCTCACCAGCACACGGTCTCCCAGCCTCAGCTCCCTCTTGATCTTCTTCTGTGAGTCTGGGTCTGAGATGTTTGACACCGACTCGCTGGACATCATTCGGTTCATTGCCGAACTTGTCTTAATGCCGGTGCCCTGAGCTGAACAACAAATACACATGTTTAGTATTTTTTCTAGACAAAAGAGCTGCCTTTACTTCACTGAACATCATCCATGTTTTCTGTATTTTCACTGTTACCAATTGAGGTAGGTGCAGCAGGTGCAGCAGGTGCAGACTCGCTCGTCGCCGAGGCTCCTGGAGCTGGACTGGCCTGCCTCCCGTTCGCCTCTTTCTCCGGCAGCGCAGTCTTGGACAGCTTTGAAGGCCGCGTGAATATCCCTTTCCCATCCTCACACTGGAAGTACCGGACCCCTGCCACAGACCCGTCGTTCTTCCCGATGGGCTCGTCCAGCACGATCCCCGCCCACTGGCCTGGAGCGAACTGCGTGCCCCCGATGAACTGCACGTAGCCGGGCTTGTTGCCATTGACCCAGACCTTCTCTCCGATCTGAAAGTCGGCACTCCCCTCCTGGGTCGGGGAGGTCACGGTGCCTGGGGACTTCTCGGGGGGAACTGGCTTTGGAGTACCTGCAATCACAATTATGATTACATGCTATCACTTCTCACAGAAAGCATACAAGTCAGTTAGAAGCCAGTTTTAAGGTTTCTACCAAGGGCCCGTACAGCCGGCGTCACCGTTCCTTACCGGAGGATGGAGACGTCTTCGCTGGCACCCCGGATGGACGGGCTATTTTACTGGGCGGTTTGAGCCCGCTGGCTTTGCTTGATGTACTCATGGCTCCTCGTTTGTCTTTGGGTCGGGGGGAACTGGCCTAAACAAGGTGGGGGACTAGGCCTTCCCCACCACCCCACAAAGTCCCAATGTGATGGAAGGGAGCTGGAAAACAAAGAAAATGTCGCCTTAATCACTCAAAATATAAAACAACAACTTTTAGCTTTGTGTGATGACGATGGGGACGTTGGAGAAATCCAAGCTGGTATAAAAAAATCAAACATGGAAACCATATCATATGTTTTTAAAGACACAGTATGTCATTTCTGCCACTAGGAGTCTCTCAATCTAAACAATGAAAACAAAAGATGTAGTTTGATGATGTTGTGAAGTAGCATGGGATCATGGGAGTTGTTGTCTTCCTTGCTTAACAAAAATCATTAAGTTTAAAATGTTTTCAAGTTCTTTTCACAATAAAAGCTGTGTACCCTGCAGCCCTCTGCCTGGATCTTCTTATTTTCTCTCTTTGTTGCTGCTCGGGACGCTTTACCAACCCAACATGTGGCTATTTGACGTCCTGGGAATGAGACTCAACAATCAACTATCTTTGTGGTGCGTTCAGGAACAGCTGGGACAAATCCTACTGACTCTACCTTTAACTTTAATAGTCTTTGAATTATATTAATATGACGTGAGCTTCAGTTAGCTTTGACCACAAATGTCCTTCAGAGGGAGACTTTTTACTCTGATACTCTGAGTACATTTCAGAGCCTGTACTCTAAATCGAAAACAGATCAAAATTGACTTTCATTTCGACCAATCGAATTCAAAGGCAGTATCAGTGACACAGATATCCTGTGTGCACGAAGACGATCAACTAACCGGTACAGGAGGAAACTCAAACCTCAGAGATTAATCAGCTATAAAAATTGTTGTCACTTCTTTTTCTGACGACCAGCAAATGTATTAATGAAGTTCTGCTTTGATTCAATGCTGTAAAAAACAATAAAACACTGTACTCCTCCAATAACTACAACAGTATCTCTGTGAGAGCTGCTACAAGACTCAGCGAGGCCTCCAAACATTCAACCCTGCCTCAACACCTCCTCCTGCATATCACAACCCACTGTTTATCACCAAGCTGTTTACTATCACGTGCGCAACGTCTCAACTCACATGTGAAATAAAGTGACGCTGATTTTCCGCCTCACACACTAAAGCGAGACGTTCCTCTCTTCTAACATCAGCTGTTTTCTTCCTGCAGCTCCTGTAGGTGTTGAGGCAGCTTGTTTCGTGCCTCCATTTTTATTCATAAAGCAGATGATTCACTCTGAGTGCAGCGGGGTCAACACAGACGTTATGTTTAACACAGTCAAGGCTGTGTTTCCACACATCACCTACTACACTAACAGAGCACTCCATCCAATAACATCGTGTGGCAGATGATGGGCACTTCAAAATTGATGCAGTACAACCAGAGATATCAGCCGGGCTCCTGCGTTACCCAAAATACAGTTTAGTTGGAGATACTGGAGCGTTATGCGAGTGACAGCTAGCGCCAGCTTCTAACCTCAAGCTGAGATAAGTCTGCTAAGCTCACTGCTTTTTTAAATCCACAACTTGAATTATTTTCATTTCTCAACATGTTCGTCTTCAGCCCCAAGTGACGCTTGACTCAAGTGACACGTCATCGTGTTGAGCTTAAAGCCACAAAAGGCTTTATGTAACTTTTTCACATGTGCAGCAGTTCTACCCACGACCTGTAAACACGCTCTGATGCAAAACAATCAGCACAGATGCACAGATGCTTTGTTTACACTCCTACAGCATCACAGGTACTCTCTGAAATGTCTTAACAACCGGGAGAAGATGGAAACTGCGCAGTCCACACTCACCATTCAAATCATGTTTGTGTGCATTTGTGAAAATGTAATTGATTAATTGCAGATTTGTTTGGGAATCAGTATTAAACCACATTATCAACTTTTAGGCCCTAAAGACGGATCCTGTTTCATTGTGGTCATTTCCTTTCACTTTTACTTAAACAGCTCTTTGACCTGACTTATTGTCTATCTTTATTGGTTATTTTGTACTGTATTATTTGGTTATTAACTCTGTTTCGAAAGGCAGCAACTGTTAAGAAAAAGCCAATAAAGAAACACGATAAAAACCTCTGAACAAAAAATGCTCATGTGACTTTATACATCTGTAGCGTGGTGAAATAAATTACTGTACTATGATGATGAAACTGATCACACATACCATGAAAGTCTATAATCTCTAGCTGCAGATCTGGTTTCTATTCATGTAGCTTTGCTCGGTCTTTCTGATCCAAGAAAAAACAAATAGTTGTCACGTATGAGGGGTGGACGCAACAAAAGAGAAAAAAGGAGGTGACGAGTAAACTTGCTTTCATATTTTCAATATTAATGAGGTCATAATAAAACCTCAGAAATAGTTATTCTTTGCATAAGTGAACAAACAAGCTGCTCTCAGAGGGAAATAAGGTCCATTTCTGCCCCAGGGTCTCCTGGCAGGTTAATCCAAAAACTTTAGCAGTGTTTTAACATCTTCATAAGCTTTTCTTTAACAATAAAGAGGAGGACTGACTGGATTTGTCCTGTACCTAACACTTCATGTGTTTCAGACTCATCCTCTGCAGTGGCCAGGTAACAGGAGAGGACCTGTCTCCTCCCTCCCTCCCTCCCTCCCTCCGCCCCGCCGGTGCTGCCAGACCAAAACAACGAGCACACCCTGAGCTGTCAACCCCTCATCCTGCGGCTCCACAGGCTGAGGTGGAGTCTCAGACTTACCACAAACAGCCAGGCGAGCTTTGAATACACAAAAACAAACCCGTGAATGAATAAATCATTGTGACAGACGGATGATGATGACACTGGCCGTGTTGTTCGTCTCCGGGCTGGGCTGCTCCTACTTGACGCGTCCCTGGAGCAGCAGCTAGCTAGTAACTTGTTGGGTGTAACACCGCTCCCAACACTTTTTCTAACCGGCCCTACACGTTTTTAATCACACACCGACAGGTTAATTTAACCACACACGTTTGCTGACAACTTGTTTTTCTTTACGTCATATTTTTTTTTACATCCTGCTAGCTGCCTGCTGGAATGCGCTCCCAACCGCCGCAGCTAGCTTAGCTTCAGATTAGCTAAAAAAAAAAAACCCCGCACAAACTGCCAACTAACGGCCCGGTTCAGGTGATACTACAGCGAAATAAAAGCAGGCAGGTGTGGAGAGAGTTGTTGCGGGAGCTTACTTGGTCTCTTTGGGTGAACTGGGTCTCAGTAAAGGAGGATGCCGCCGCGTAGCTTCGCACCGTTACATGTTTTTTCCCACCGCCCAGCCCCAAGCTTCACACAATGACGTCACCTTGGGAACCAGCGCTGCGTTCACGGGACGGAACGTAAGCTCGTACATCCGAGCACCAAAATTTTAAAAAAGTCGGAAAACACACGAACACAAAGGAAACCGGCACAAAAGTAATATGTGGTTTATTTTAGCTATCATAATGTTTAATGAATTCATTGGAAACGAAATATGACAGGATACAAATAATGTGAAGTATATGCACACATCATGACAAAAAGACAAAAAAAAAAATACATTGCTTTTATAGTATTTCTACAAATTACCTGCACGCTCACCTCCTATCACACAGATATTTCACTTTGCAATGGATGTGTTGTTTATAAGATGCTTGACTGAAGTCATTAAACCTTCCTTCAGCTGCTCTGGTCTGCTGCACTGCAAATATTGTTTTACTGGGTGGCTGAAAATCAATGTTTGCTGTTCACAGTCGATGTGTTTGACAATTCAAAGTATTATATTAACTCCCTTACTGAGATAAAGCGTATGTTTATATGCAAAAATCACATATTTGACAGTTATTGTTACCTTTACAAGCATTTGCAATACATGTTCAACCAGGTTACTTTGCTACTGTACAGTATTTTTCATTGTTAAAGGGCAACTCCACTAATTTCAGACATTGAACAGTGTTTACAGGTGTTGAGAAGCAATTCTGCATATGTGAAAAAAGTAGTATAAAGCAGTTAGTGGCTCCAACCAATTCCCTCAAGTGATGCCACTCAGTTTGAGTTGCATTGTGGGTAATGTAGGCACCAGGTTTTGAAAAGCAGTCCACTGGTCTCCACTGTCGGACTCATTTACAAATAAATGATTAAAAATCGATACAGCAGAACCAGAGATATCAACTTTTTTACTCCACCCCTTCTTCCTCCTTTTCAAAAACCTGGAGCCTACTTTACCCACAATGCAACTCAAAGCGGCATCACTGGAGGCAGTTTATCAGATTACGTGCAGCTTCCACTGGAGCCACAAAAGGTTTGAAACTACTTTTTTAACATCCCCAAGACCTGGAAACACACTTTAATGTGTAAAATTGGTGGAGTTTCCCTTTAATGGCTCATAATTACTCATTAAAAATTACTACCACACTCAAAAGGGATATACATTTATAAGTACACAGCACAAAGCTGCTGATTATAACTTCACGTCACAGCAAAACCTCTTCACACTTGGATAATGTGATTGTTTTATCAGTAACCACGGATTTAAAAGTGTATTATGCTTTAATGTAACAATATTAGCAGGAAACACAACAGCACCTGGCTTTATATCTTTCTACGATCAACGGTGGAAATTTCATTCTCATTAGTTTCCGGCTCCTCTTTGTCGTCGGTCCTTCCCAGCAGCTTATTCAGGAGCTTTTTGAAGGCGCCGCTGAAGGAAGGGCTCGAGAAATAATACACAACAGGGTTGAGGACACTGTTGAAGTAGGTGAAACACACTGAAGTGTAGAACGCCAGGTTGGCCTCTTCGAAGTATTTGCACTCATTATACCATACCTTAAGGATCCACACAGCAATGCGTGAGATAGTGCTGGGAAAGAAGCAGGTAATAAAGATTAAGGCCACAGCCATGACAAACTGAACAGCCCGTTTGATTTTCCCTGTTTTGTCCAAGGTTCTGCTTCTCAGCTGCCATGTGATTCTGATCGTGCAGAAAGCGACGATTATAGTGGGAAGGAAAAACTGGACCACGTAGAAAGTGTTGTGCCAGGTGGACAGGGGACTGAAGCCCATGCAGATGTTGAAACTCTCACACTGCGTACGGTTGCTGTTGTAGAAGAAGTGCTCATTAGCAAGAAGATAACCTGTGGCAAGAAAAATCAGACCCCAGAGTCCGAGGGAGACCAAGAGAGCGTAGCCCAGGCCCATTCGGTTGATCCGGTTCAATGGGTGGACGATCTTCAGGTAGCGGTCAACAGCGACAGCCGTGAGGAAGAAGATCCCCGCCGCACGGTTGGCAGCCAGCAGAAAGAGCAGGATGCGACACATGGCATCACCGTGGAGCCAGTGCTTTCCACGCCTGTAGTAGTCGGCCCTGAAGGGGAGGCAGAACAGAACGATGGAGTCGGCTACAGCCAGGTGAGTCAGGTACACAGAGTTGGGTTTCCATTCGTCCATGTGAAAGATGAACATCCACAGGGCGACAACGTTCCCCATCAGTCCAAACATGAACTCCAAGATCAGGATTGGAGGCAAAAGTTGGTCCAGGATGGGAGCCTCGAAGGCGCAGCACACGTCCGACTGGTTGAGATTCATCCTGCGAACTGTCAATGAAGCACAGCCTGCCGCTCTACAGTGTCAACACAGATATATTTGTCTATCTATATGCTGTACCAGGTGACTTCTTTGGTAGGGAATTATCTTTGCTCTCATGCAAACATGCAAATTCTTAAGTGGCGAACAGCTGTGCACTATGTGTTATCTTTGGGGGAGTGATATTGACCCAGAGGAGCACGGAAACAACTGTAAATGTTATCTGTCGAGGGATGTGCCCTCATTATAAAACTATTATGCAGGGGAATAGGTTGACTCAAGGGGATTGAGTGGGCCGCCTGAAAAACAAGTAACCTGAGGCCATTTAACTCAGATAAAGCAGGCGACTACAACAAATCATAACCCTGAAAAAGAAATCACTTTTAATGACTTTCACCCATGGACAAAAAACAAAACAAAAAAGAAACTTGGAAAGAAGACGTGAGTGTACAGGCCAGAGGGAGACTGAAATTTATTAGCCTACAGTTTGCTTGAGTGAAGAACATTTGGGAGGGATTCACGTCATACCACACCTTTGGCAAACGAGAGAAAGCAGCTACCAACTAAAAAAAGAAAATGCCAAGTGAGTGGCCAAGTCCGCAGCTTCTTATGAACAGTAAATAAAATAGGTATAAAATGACTTAATGTGTACATTTGGCCGGGTTATCGCTGTTACAGGTCACATCCATTTCAGTAAAAGTGCATATTTGGTCTTCACTTCTTGACTTCGCCCAGATCATCGATGCTGTCATCATCCACCTACAAGGGAGAGAAACAGAGACTGGACTCAATAATGAGTTACACAAGTTTCTGTGTCAACAGATCCAATGAAAAGATCAAAACCCTTTATCAAAGCCTGATGCATCTTCTTCCTCTGTGCCTCAGAGCTCCATTGTTGTCCAAAAACTATTAAAAACACATGCTGACATGTTCCTTCATCACCACGAACACACACACACTGTAGTTTATTTTGACTCAGTCCCACACACACACCGCCCTGCTGCGACATATACTCACTAGAGCACCAAATATGGATTAATCCACAGCTGAAAATAGTCCCCAATAAATGCACTATTATCTCCTGTTTATTAAAGGATAAGTTCACCCAAAAATAAAAAACTTAGGGCCCCTGTCAACATGGAGGGGGTTTTTTTAGGCAGAAAAGTGCTGGCAGTGCGCTCGGGACGCTGGGATGAAGAGCTTATGCGCCAAGACAAAAAAACCTAACAATATCTTGACAACCACCACTGTATGATCAACACTGCCCCTTTGTGGTTTACTATCCGTTTTTTTATTATTTGACAACAGAGATCTATACATGAACCACAGGAGACAAACAAGACGGTGAATAGTATACAGGAAAAAGAAAAAGAGCGACGGTGGCGTCACCAGCGCCTTTCTGAAAAGATAGGAAAGAAAAAGAAAGAATAGAGCACTCTTCTTTCTGGGCTGCTGCAGACACTCACTCCTCATTAGGAATAAAAGTCCACAGCTACATGAGTAGTTTAGGAGAACGCTGCAACCCTGTTTTGCTCCGAAGTCACTTCATCCAACTTTCCATCAGCAAAGATAATTAAATAATGACTCAATTTTCATTTTTGGGTGAACTTATCCTTTCTTCTCAGTAATTAAGCCAAATCCCTCCTCTCCTCAGGCCAACTGTCTCATATTTTTCAACATCATTGTGTGGGTAAAACGAGAAAATGACATTGAGGGAAAAAGAGAAAACACCACCAAGATGAAGCATTTAGAAAGGTAAAACTCAAGACAAACTCACCTCAGGCCACTTCTCTTGAATGACGTCGATTATGTCGTCTGTAAAATCTCCCTGAATGATTATTTCATCCTCTGCTGTTACTGAGGCACCACAAGAGAATTTCTGGGCAAAGAATCGCTGAGCCTCTTTAAGTTCGATGTCTGCAGGAGTCAACACAGAATTTATGTTAAGCACTGAGAGAAAGAGAGCGAGAGAGAGAGAAAACAGCGAAGTTGCCAAAAACAAAACACCAAACTCTTACCAAATGTTGCCAGGCCACACACCCGTGTCACATATTTTTTCTTGGCTCTTGGGATTTTTGCTATCGAGACTTTTTGAGGCACCGTCTTCTTTTTCTGTCTGATCTGACCTCTTCCACCTTGAAAAGATAAAACAAATTTAAGTCTTTCAAACCTCTTATGGTGTCGATTCAAAAAACATGAGACGTCACTATAATGATACAATAACTACAGAGAGAGTTTTACTAACAACATTAACCAATACAAATTAAAATCAAACCTTGTTTTAGACATTTTCAGCAATATCCAGTGTATTTATTTCCAATGATTTCATTTCTGTTCAATAGTTTTATTTGTCAGTGGCGGAGTCCGCCTTTCCGATGCTGTATTTAAATTTCTTTCATACGCAGAGGTGATTCACAGGAAATGTTTTAATCTCACCGATATCAGCCTCACTGTTCACTGTTCACTGTCATCCAACTGTATAAAGTTACTGATAATGCCAACACAACATTTCCTATTCATGCTAGTTCATATTAAAACACATTAAACTTGGCTTTTAATGTGAAACTGTCAGAGGAAAGCCAATATATTCATCACAGAAGTTATTGCTGTCAGTTCATCAAAAATGTGACTACAAAACAAGATCAAACAGTCATTTTCAGAAGTTTTTGATAGCACATCAGTGTGAAACATTTCAGGGAGGATGAAACGAGCTGAAATGTTTCCACCAGAATCAATGGATGTCACCAACCAGTCACCTACCCAGACTGAAATCTGAGGGATTATAACTCAAAACAAGCAGAACGTATTTGTTGTGACACATAAAAATATTTGAATGTATACCAAACAACACAATAACCTAAAATACAGCTAAAAAACCACCATACCTCTCTTCTGTTTCTTTCTCTCCTCGTCCTCGCCAGCAGGGGGCGCTTCTCCAGTGCCGGATTCTTGCTTGGGTGCGTTTGCTGCCGGGCCAGTAGGACAGAAGAAGACGAGGAAAATATTAAAACCAATCCAGCAACAAGATTTAGATTTTTAATAATATACATATTTTTCTTTTTTATTATTATTATTATTATGTTGGGGGGCTTTTTGTGCTTTAATTCAATATGCAGCAGAGGGCCAATTGAGCTACTGGGGCACCACAATAATATACAATTTACTGATTAAACTCTTCTCCCTGTTTTGGGGTAAAGTCTTTCACAGCTTTAGGGCTTTCCAGTGAGACTCCCTGGTTTATACCAAGCTTTTTTGGGTCCTTTAACTTTAACTCCATTTTAACCTGTAATTTGTGTTGAAAATGGAAAGCTATGACTGTTTGATGAAGCTGTTACAGTCCAACTAAATCACTGGAGGTGGAAATCTTACTTTCTTCACCCGTTCACTCAAAAACAAATATCGCAATATTTATATTGTAAGCCAATATTGTTTCAATCCACAGAGTTCCCAAAGATACCAAATATGAGGTTGAATTTTGGGGTTTTCTTGTAGTAAACTTCTATTTGATGGAATAAACTCAGTGTAAACATCATGTAGCTTCCAGAAGACTTGGAACAAGATGATACAGAGCAAACATACTGTACAATACTGTCAGTGAACGTGGAATAAAATCATTTTTCCAACCCAAAAGCTTTATGTTAAGGGGGTAAACACATGTCACATTATGTGGACATCAAGAAAAAGTAACAATATACTTTTGCTGGGTTCAGAAGGAAATATTGACACTGAAAACAACTGTGAACGAGAAAAAACATCAGTAGATATGACGACCTCACAAGCGGAGGCATTCATGCAACAATACATATTTAATCAATCTATACTGTCCAGTTCTATTCTGAGTGGGCACGAGAGGATGTGAAAATTTCATGTCACGATTATCCTGTTCAACATAACAGGGATATTAACATGATGATCATTAAAATATTACACAAAAACATACTGGAATCACTTTATCCTCACATTTTGTTAGGAAACAAATATTTTTATTGTATCACAGATTAGACATCAAAGAATCTTAAATAAGTTATAATTTAATTATAAGATCTTCCTATAAAATAAAGGATAAGCAAATGGTGGTAATCTCATCTCTCTGTTGTTTTTTAGTTTGTAATCCTCAGTATATACACACATCTGATTGAACTAGTTTTTGTGGGGATACAATGAGCGAGCCGAGCCTTCAGCCACTGTGACACGTTCAGGCAATTTAAAATATATCAGGAAACCAATAAAGGACTCTGCATCAGCAAACTAGACAGCTTACTGTGAATGGGTTTTAAATCACAATCCACCATAATATCTTTTATCGTCCCATCCCAAATTCTTAGGTCACAAATGTTTAACGCAGGGATGCACGATTTTTTTCAGCCGATACGATAACCGATAACTACCTGACTGTCATGGCCGCTAACGATTAAAATAACCGAAAATAGAAAGCAACATTTGTATGCTTTTTCATGCACACCCGAGTGCAAGAAAGGCTAAGACGTAGTGACAAAAGATGGTTTATTTGATATTCCATAGCTGTGATAAGAATTTATGGTTAAACTTGAAGACTTTTTCCATCGTGTTGCGTTCACACCAGTGATGACATGTGTGGCTCTTGTCTACATTGCGTGGCTCTACACAGGTGCAGCAGTTTGACGTTATGAGTGCAACAATAGCTTGTTTGTTGTTCTTATCTGTATTTATTGGCTGCTCGCAAAACAACTTTAAAAAAGGTGCGTACCACCACCTATTGTGTGTAGATGCTGCACTTGTTAAGTCAACAAAAGCTGTTTGGCTTTGTATTATCTATTATTTCTTAATCTGCGGATAACCGATCATGTTAATGTTCCATTATTTATCTGTCCAATATATATATATGTATATCGAGCATCCCTCGTTTAAAGTATAGCATGTACAGGTTTGGGGAATTTAAGAAATGAATGAATGTCGTTGGCTATAATCTTTAATGGCACTCACCAACAGTCATCCTGGCAAAAACATCTGGAAAGTTCTTCTCAAGCCAATGCCTACATTTGGCCGGCTCAGGCATGTACTCACAATACTGCAGACACAAAAGAGTGCGGATCCAATTACACCATGAATAAAAGCTTAAATATCTCAAATGTCATTTTGTGAGTGAAGTGGGTCAAACAGCAGAATGTTTTTGATCATAAAACAACTTACCTCTGTAGGCAGAGAGCACACTGCAGAGGAAAGAAATATCACATCGTCACATTTTGAAAGGGCACCAAAATACAACTCGTAAAGATGTCAGGCTGAGTGAAATGTACTATATACACAGTATACAGTACTATACTGTACCTCCACAGTAAAGAACTTTCAGTGGGTACTTTGAATCAGGGTCCAGTGTCCCATGATCTGAGGAACCAGACTCCATCTCAGTAGTAGCCATCACAAATTATCTAGAGTGAAGACAAAAACATGGATTTAAATTAATACACAGGACACAGATGAGTCATTCAGGATAAAAAAGCCTAAAGATTCCCCCTCCACGTCCAAACCTACAGACCAGTATGATGAAATGCCTTTGGATCTGTTGTGATCAGACTCCAGTTGTGGGCATGAGTGAACAAGGCTCCTGCCAATATTTCATCATGCTAGCCTGCCCGGCCAACACTCAGCACTTAACAGATCCGGAGCAGCAGCTAGCTAACATCATGACACAGACTTATGCGAACTGAAATAGTTCACACGTCGGTCCCACGGGGGCTATTTTAATACACAACTGCCGACCCCCTTTACTTAGCTGGCTGAGCAGCATCAAAGAAGTCAGCAGAACTAGCTTTAGCCGGCTAACACATGCGGCTGTTTCACACTGGGTGCGCTCTTAAAACACACCGTTAAGCTACAACGCTTCTTTTAATGTCTGTGATTGTTAAATGTCACGGTTAGCCCGGACACTATCACAGCGGAGACTAACAGTACCAGCTGAGAAAATATCGCCCGAAATGAGTTTCAGTGGTTTCATTCATCAGGTAACGTTGACTCACCCAGCTGTCACCGTCAGCGCCTCAGTTTAGTGGCTTTAGCTTAGCAGGCTAACTCAGCTAGCTTAACGCACCCGCTATCTGACCGGGCTGTGCTGCTGAATAACTGACTGAAGGCAGGTGAAATGTCGAGATACGTACCCCGCTAAATATACTCTTAAAACTGATGTCCGTCCAGTAAATCCACTCGCATTATTACCGTTAGTTGGACTTTTGGAAAATCATTCTTATTGAATAAGGTTTAGTTGGCGTACTTTGAGCACGCCTAGTGTCGCTTCTTGTTTGGGGCGTCGAGGAGGCTGATGCGCGGTGTTGATGCGCAGCAGCGCCCCCTGGTGACCGGAGGACGAACAGACACCTGCCGACTGTCCACATACAGACATGATCCATTTTAACTTTCTTCACCCTCCTGCAACTGCTGATACTTTCTGTTTTTTTAAACTTTTATTTTGGCAATAATAATAATAATAATAAACTTGATTTATATAGCATCCTTTAAAAACAGAGTTTGCAAAGTGCTTTGACAGTCAAGCAAAAGCAGGAAACTCAGGAAGACAATATTACAGAATAAACAACCAAACACAAGGAAGTCTAGTCCAAGGTGACGTTAAAACAAGAAGGCAGAACAGAAAATGTAAAAACACAAACAGACAATATGACTAACTACAAGTGAAATGAATAAAAGTGAGAAAACAGGCAAAATCACAGGAAAGGAAAATAAGAATACTTTTAAAAAATAAATGCAAAAATAGAAGTAAATAGAAGTATAAAAACAATAAAGGACATCTAGAAGATGACATCACATCACAGGAATTAAGAACAGATAAAAAGATTATGAGCAGCAAAAGGAATAAACGAGAATAAATAGATTAAAGATAAAATTGGAATGGAAAGATGAAAAAAATTGCACACTGCAATTTTTGCATGCTGCATAAATTTTGGCAAAGGTGTTTTGTTTTTTTTTAGATTTCAACCTCAGCTATTAATGTTTATAATACACTGTGTATATTACAGACAGACAGCAAAAGCTGGTATACATATTATGTACCATTAGGCCAAATATATGCTATTTCCCTTGTGTTCTGTAGGGGCTTTGCCTCATAATAAAACTTAATCCTCATGGTGTGTAATGTACTTAGAAATGTATAAAAATAAATAAAAGTTGCCTGGAGACAATCTGATTGCACAGATTGAATATATTCCAGTGATTTGAAGTTATATTAAGATTTTACCTTCAAGATTTATGACAGTAAAAATCAGACATCTACACTATTGCTCTTTAAATTATGTGCACTGTTATTTCGACTTTTATTTTGAAAATCTCAAAGTCCGCTGTATCGTTCCTAGGCTGAGTATTTCAAGGTGTAGTCCAGATGTGCGGAAGTGTGAAATGAATTGGGCTAACTTTGAGCTCCCGAAAACGATATTCATGTGTGTAGACAAAAAGTTAGAGAAACACTCATCATATTCTGATTTATATCATTTTGGAAATTCAATAAAAAGATTTAGAAAAAGACTGCGGGACGTCCGTTGACGTGACGTCATTGTCGACTCCTTGTTTTCCCACCTCGGTCACCTACATTCAAAAAGTTAAACTCTCCTAGCTGGAAGCTAACGTTAGCTAGCAGTTGAAGTTTTCTAGAGACATTTTTTATATTCAGCTCTCGATATCTAAATGAGTTTTGGAGCGTGTTGTTAAATTATATACACACTCGAGTTATTCAGCCCGTTTTTCCTGACTGTCGGTTCACTTTAGAGTTACTTTTAGAGATGATAAGTTAACGTTAGCCTTATTAACTTAAGCTAGCTGGTTGACGTGCCCCCTGAAAGATGCTCCACAACGAGCTCAACACAAAAACAATGACTGTGACATAACACAGGGGGATTACTGGAGGAAACACACGAAGGAATCAGAGTTGGGTGTAATATTAGTGAGTAACCAGCTGCTATGATGTGATGGATGAAGGACAAAGACTGTCCCCCTCAGCTGGAGGAGCCTGTTTCTCCTGGTCTCATGGTAAACACACATCATCACTGACTGCAGCAACAACAAACTCATTAAAGTGCTTTGCTTTAAAATGTATAACAGAAAGTTTAAACTACCCAACTTTCACTTTAACTTTGTTTCAGACACTTCAGCTGAGCTCTGGCACAGCACCCCAGTCAAAAAGGTCAGTGACATTTCCCATTAAATCTACTTATAAATGCAAAAAGCGGTGCATTCATATTGTCTGAAGCACCTTATTTATGCCACTTTTCAGAAAAATGGTCACGCTTCACTGGATGCTGGCCGACCATCTGTGCTAACCAGCTTCAAGATGGACAGCAGAGCCAAAGAGTGGGCCAAAAACTCACCTCCCATCCCTGCAGACACCCTCTGTTCCCCCGGCCCGCAGGACACAGAGGTGAGATCAGATTTAGGGCCAAGCAGGTACCGGCCCCGAAACTTCAGGTTCATAGTTTATATTTTAACTTGTGCATAGTATCCAACACATTGAATTTATAATGGGGTTGAGTTCATGAACAGGCTACAGGCTCTGTCTTACCTGATACCTGAGAGTCACCTGTGAATGTCAACTGTCAGTGACAGAAGATAAGTACTTGATAACCTTATTTTTCATATGTCAAAGTAAACTGAACATCTTCAGGTTTTTTGATTGTTGGCTGAACAAAAACAAGCAATTTCAATATGTCAACTTGGGCTTTTGGAAAATTGTGATTGCCATGTTTTACTATGTTTTTGTAATAATAGGCCGCAACTATTTACATTATCGATTAGTAAGTTGATTACTAAATGTCAGAAAGCAGTGAAAGAAAGATTGTAATTTCCTGAAGCCCAAGGTGACATCTTCAGATGACTTTCTCTGTCCATTAAACACCCTGTAACCAAAAGTCCAAAAAAAAGAAAAGAAAAAGTTTCCTATATCTTAAGACACAGAAAAGCAGCAAATCCTAACGGCTGTTGCAGATAATTCCTCTTTCGATCAACAGTTGATAAAGAAATCATTTAACTTCCAATTCAGATTTTCTCCCACAAACATGTGACTGACAGGAGGCTTCATTGTGACTTTAATTTAAGCTCCTATTTGTAAGAAAATTTGAGTTTTGAATCTCCTTTCCAACTCGTCAAAGTTGGAAAAACCAAAGCAAAAGCTCCAAATAGAAACCTGAAGTCGAGTCAGTTAGAAGAATTTAACTGCCAGAATATGAAAATGAACAAAAAGTAGCAGAATTCAAATGCGAGTCAAATAACTTTACCCAGAATTTTGAGTTAACTCTGTTAATTACTAGAAAAGATTCTTATATTTACAGTAATTATTTACCAAAATTACGCAGTTTGGCCCCTTTAATGTAAAATATCCTCACTTACATGCTAGATAAAAGCAATTGTCTCAGCTCTATTGCTCATACTATAAATAGGCTATGTTTTGGTGACGTGTGTCTCTCTCTGTGTTTTGCAATAGTTTCCTGTGAATGACCTGAGTGGCTCCACCATCCAGAAGCAGAGGAGGGAGCTCCAGCTGCTGATGGCTGAGCTGAAGGACCGAGACCGGGAGCTGAACACCATGGCTGCCTCCCATCACAAGCAGCTTCACGCCTGGGAACAAGACCGCCAGAGGGTGCTCACCCTGGAGCACAGGTGTGCCCGTTTAGACGGTAAACAGACACAGATACAGAAACTTGATCCTATAGTCCAGAATTTGTTAAAAATATGTATGAGTGCTCTCAGTCATAAAGCTATATGACAGTGATTTATTTCTGTTGTTTGCACAGAGGAGCTGCAGAAGCGTAATGAGGTGATCAGAGTCCTGACTAAACGCGTGTGGGTGGTGGAAACCAGGGAGGAGGAGGTCCAAAAGGAGCTTAGCATCACCCGACAGCAGCTCTGTGAGCTCGAACAGAAGCAGCAGAACATCAGTCAAAAATGTGAAGACTTTGAGGTAAAGTTAAAACATTATTACAGATTTATATTTTACTCACAGAGGAATAGACCCAGGACTGCTCACCATGGATGAAGCTGCTGTTTTTGACAACCAGACTCACCTTTATGGAATTCATCAGGTTATTCTCCTGGTAGTTTAAAGTGCGAGAATCTTTATTCCCCAATTATTCTTCATTAATTCATCTCACACATTTCGTTCTCTGTAGAAAACAGTCTTAAAGCAGCACTAACGTGTGTGTGTGTGGGCTCTCTTAGGGGAAGAACCAGAGTCTCAACTCCACGGTCATGGCTCTGTCCACTCAGGTCGGCTCTCTGCAGGTCAGAGAGGAAGAACTGAGCTCCATGCTTAAACTCAAGGTACACAATCCGACTATTATTAATTTGTGACTTCCATAAATACTGATTAGGATGCTCATTAAGTTGTATGTGTGTATGATTTTCTGATTTCAGAACAAAGATGTGACTGAGGCTTCCGGACACATAGTGGAGCTCACAGGGCGCCTACGAGATCTGGAGACATCGTTAACGGAGAGTCGCTCACGGGAAAGCAAACTCCTGAGAGACCTGGAGGAAAACAAACGTCGTTACAGAGAGGCCAAGCATGAGATAACACACCTTAAAGGTACAAAACCTTAAAAATAACAAGACATTTTAAAATCGTTTTAAAACTCCGGCTTTAGTCGCCCTGCAGATTTTCTTTATCTCAGTGTCAACATGGGATAGTTTGACCTGAACATCTCGTCCTGTCACCAACATCATCTAAAGACGCACTTTTTACTCAGCTACTTCCTTCATTTTCTGTGTGTACAAACAAATGCAACACCATGAACGCTTTTGAGGATGTTCCTGTTCCCATGTGCGGACAACACTTTGTCCTAATGTGTTCGTTTCAAGCACAACACAGCCTTAAAGTTAAGAAACAGAATTACAGTAGTAGATTTACCTGCTTTTCGGTAGACAGTTATCTTCATAATCAATTAATTTGGCCATTTTTTTCATGTAAAATACCAAATTTGATTTCCCAGACCTCGGGGTGGTCTTTTCTTCTCGGACCAACAGCCCAAAAATTAACAATATATTCAGTTTACTTTTTCAGTAAATCTGCACTATTCAAGCTGAAACTTGAGAATGTTGATCGAAACATTCAATTAATAGCTGTCCATTAATTATCTGTTGACTATTTCCTGAGGCGACCGATCATTTCAGCTGTACATGTGTTATTCTGTGTGGCTGCAGAGGAGCTGCAGCAGCAGGTGACACAGAGCAGCACTCAGAGGGAGGAGATGATCCGTCTCAAACAGGAGCTCCAGCTGCTCCGCAGAGATCTGGCTTTATCAGGTACGTTAAAATAATCAGCTCTCAGGCTGTCGGTGTTCATAAACTTTTTTATCAAAATGAAATATTATATATTGTCACCATTGGTGTTATCTGTTGTAAGAAGAGTCTTTGGGTCCAAAACCCAAACCCGGCAGATTAATCTATAATAAAAAGGATTTATTTATATGATTTATTAATCCATTTTATATATATTTTCCACAGAATTTTAACACACTGCATATTTGTTTTTAATAATGTTGTGCTTTAGTTCATCAATCTAACTTGAACCTTTTGATCTTCTTGATCCTCTGTGATCCCTGATTCTTTAGAATATTGTCAGCCATTTTATTATTGATGAAAGAGTCAAACAACGAAACGATTATCAGTTATGTTGATCGATTACCAGACTGAAAATGTCAGCACTGAACTTTACCATACAGTAGTTGATGTGCGCAGGGAAACTGGAGCCAGTTTTAGATTCAGTAGCAGCGATATGAGTGTAATTCTGTTTTTATCTCTGCAGTCTTCTTTTCTTGATTTCAATCTGTGCAGTAACTAGTTTCAGATAACTGCCAGGCTCAAAATAAATAGTTCCTGCTGAGATAACTGCTGCATTTGATGTTTTCCACCAGGAGAGGGGGACAGCTGGAAAGATGAGCTGTTGGAACTGACTCGCTCCAAACAGGAACGCACCATGTCAGAGCTCCGCTGCCTGCGACAGGTATCTGATATGTAATAACTCACAGAGAGATACAAAAAGGTCACATCCAATAGAAACCTTCACTTAGCTTCACAACATTGCTAGAAATAATAACAGATCACAGATGAGAGACAACGACCGTCCTCATTCTTTGTGCTCACACTGTTGTTGACGTCAGAGGAGTCTTTCTGGTTTGGCAGCATAGCTCAGAGTGTTCCTGCAGCTCCTTCACTGTGGCTCTGGGTCACTGTCATGTCCATTATTTGTTTAAAGCATACAGCAGTGACATGAAAATTCAGCAATCATAATTTTATTAGTTTATTCACATTTAGACTTTTTAAGGCAGAGAAATAAAAAAGACAGGGTTGTAAAAAAAGTACCCAAAAGTCATACAAGTCACCCATACAAATAGTACTTGAGTAAAAGTCTTAAAGTATCTGATATGAATGTACTTAAATACCAAAAGTACAAGTAAGAGTACATTTTAATTATATTTACATCTATACATATACTGTATACACTGGGTCGACCGATTATTGGCCTGAATTCAATTTCCCTGAGGGAGTCATCCCAACGGGATCAATAAAGTGAAGTCTAAGTCTCTAAGTCTGAATTTTTCTGATTATCAGAATCAGTGTTTTGTTTTTTTGTTTTTTTATCCGCCTGCCGACAAAACAAAATGTTTTTAAAATGTTGTACTTTGGCTCTGATGCAGCATGTAATCTGCAAAGTAACTAATAACTAAAGTTATCAAATACATGTAGTGGAGAAAAAGTACAACATTTCCCTCCATTCATTCTGAAGGATTTTAATTTAAATCCCTCGCCCACACATTACATTACAAACGATAAAGATGCTCTCACTGTGACTTTAAGTGTTGGATGGTTTCCATCTGATTGTCTGAAATGCAAATAAATAAATACACATAATACTGTTTGTGTGTGTTTTTCCAGGTGTGTGAGAATCAGCGGAACGACCTGCAGCTCTTGCAGTTGAATTTAGAAAGCGCTCGTGAAACTCTTAGAGAGAAGACGAGTCAGGGGTTACCTGGCAGGTGAGTAATGTAGAGTAATGTTCCAGTCAGTGAACATTGTGCAGAGTAATGTGTGGTTGCTGTTTAACCCCAAAGCCAGATTCATTAAACCCTGATTGTCAGCTGGTTGAATCATACAACACAGGTTCCTCCCAACCTGTTGCTCCAGTCTGAAAGGAGGGTTACTGCAGACACAATAAAAACAGAGACATCCTCTCATTAGACACCATCAAACAGATGTTAATCTGTCTGTAATGGCTGCAACTGATACAACAATGTGTAACTACTAACTACAGCTGCACCTGGTAAGAACTGATCTTAATAAGACTCATTTCATGCGGTGATGTAGTCCATAATCTTTCAGGGTTTTCACGAACATCACAAGGCTCAGACACAGCCCCCAAGCCAGTTTGTGCACCACCTAACAGAAGATTAGAGCATCAAAACTAAATGAGCTCATCACAGATCTAATGGTTGTAGTTGGTCCCCAGTGGACCTGCGGTAGGACTCCCAAACCCCCCCTTCAAATAGGTGCACCCAAGTCTTGCACAAACCTCACGATAAACTGTCTTGGTTCATATATTGAATAGAATAGAAATGAGTAGCATTGATTCTTTAGGATTTTCCAGAACATAAAATCTGAATGATTTGTTGTCCTCGTTTATGTCTCAGTCAGGACGAGTCCAGATGTGGCTGTGTGGACGACCGGTCACCTTCATCACTCAGACTGAAGAACACAAGAGTTTTACACGATTCTCTGCAAGGCACAGTCAACGGTGACCTGGGAGTCTTCTCAGCACACATGATGGATGTAAGATGAGTATAAACATGTAAACTTGTTTTGGTTTTAAAGGAGTAGTCAAATATTTTATTCTGTTTCTTACAGAGAGTTAGAGAGGAAGATTGACACTGTTCTCATGTCTTCACGTTATGTATGAAGCTACAGCCAGCACCCTGTTAGCTTAGCTTAGCATAAAGGCTGGAACCAAGGGGAAACAGTTAGCCTGGCTCTGTCCAAAAACAAAATCTGCCTTCCAGCAACTTTTAAACTCACTTATTAACACTTGTTTAAACAAAAATGCTAAAGCAACAAGTTTTATCTGGGTTATGTGTCAGACTGTTTCACGTGTTCATTATATCTTTATGCTAAGCTAAGATAACTGTCTCCTGTTCAAAGATAAAAGAGTGGTATCGATCTTCTCATCTTACTCTCAGCAAGAAAGCAAACATCTCTATAATGTTGAACTATTCCTTTAACAGTTGATCTTCTCTTCTCCTGCGGGCAGGGTGATGATCTTCTGTCCAGCTGTTCTCTGCAGCAGCTGTTGGAAGAGTCCAGACAGGTGATCAGCGGCTCGAGACCCCACAGCTCTGTAGTCAACAGCTCCGGGACCACTGACCCCCTTCACTCTCATAAGTGCCAGACACCTCACCACCACCACCACCCAGCTACCCCGACATACAAGGTGGAGTTTCATGATTCAGAGCCTCTTTCCTCCTCTGTCTCCATTTGTATTCACGGGGTGTGGTGGCGTCAGGGGTGTGAAATGTTCAGATGAAGTAGTTTGGGTGTGTTGAGATGTAACAGCTTCTTTTTTTCTCTCCAACAGGCCAGTGAAACTCCACCCAAAGCCTGCCCGCGACACCAGCCAGACATGTGGACGGCCTGACTTTGGCTGAAGCACAGATTCTGTTTTTTTTCTTCCTGGAAACTTCAGTATTTACCAAAGTTTGTTTTTTAAATCAGTATTACAACAGAAACAGAACCTGTCCACAAACATAAAGTAAAAGGTTGAACTCTGCCGTCTCTCAGGAAAACAATGAAGTGATAAAAATACACACTGTTGTGAATTTTAACTTTTTATACCCTTAATCTTGTTTTTAATTTGTTGTGTGATTTCTACATATGCATATTATTTGGTGGATAAACATACATTGTGTGTGTCTTTTTTAAACCCTGTGTAAGATTTTTAAAGGCTGCATTGTGTGGAGTAGGTGAGATGTGAAACCAGTCCTACAGGGCTGTTGAGTGGTGTGTCCTTGTATTGTCTTTCCAGTTTCACTGCCTACAGATTCACCAGGTGACTCAGAGGAAATGTCGTTCGCTGTGTATAGTTTTTACTTATAATTTGTGTCTTTGTGATCTTGTCACTGCATTTGATATAAACTATTTATATCCAACCCTTATTTTATTGCTTGATGCTCGCATTTCTTTAAATAATCGTCCTCGCTGATTTGGCGAGTTTCTCCCAGCGTGCGTCTTTACGCAGTTGGAGAGCTTTTACGCACAAGAGAAAGTGCCTTGTTTCCTTCAGGAAGACAGTGATGAATTGATCTGAAGAGATTAAACTGAAGGAGGAATCCTTCAGGGACATGCGCACGACTCGTCTGTCGCACCTGTTATTGTTTTAAAGAGGCACGAGAGCCCAGGTGAGGAGCAGAAACCTGGGGACGTCTGTGGATTTATAGACTTTTAGTTTGCTTGGAGGCGACAAGATGAGCAAAACGAAGAATAAAAGCGACAATAAGACGGAAAAAGCTTTGGCTGCGGAGAAAGAGCAGTTTGGTAAACAACAGGTGAGTGATTAAGATTTTATTAAGGCAGAATTAAACTGTGAAGTTATTTAAAAAACTGATTCCTCACAAGGTTTATAGTTAAATTCGTCTATGTGATGCCTTCACTGACAATCTTATTTTGGAATACCAGATAAATGTGAAGCTAAAACCAACACATAAAAACATGTAGGTTAAATAACTCGGTCAACATGTCAACTTTGATTTTACTTGATGGTTTTTTGCCTTCTTGGCTCCGATAAATCCAATTTTGTCTTTTTCGTTTTTATCTACAAGTCTCATCTATTTCCGTCACCAGCCGCCTGATGTTGACTTTGTGGGAAGTTGAGCTGTTTGATTCCTGATGTTTTGGTTTGTTGTCTCATTTTCTTTCAGCTTCACAACATCAGCAAGACTCTCACCTCCGCTGAAACACCGCCCAAAGAGAAATATGTGCGCAGTATCCTTTTTCACTGACAAAATACTTGAAAAACAAGCCCAGTTTACAGCCACTGTGCTGATGTACCAGCTTAGTTTAGCTTGTTTGTTAGCATGCTAACCTTTGCTAATTAGCTAAACATAAAAAAGCGCAACTGAGGCAGATGGGAATGTCGTTATTTCTGTCTTAAGGGTCACTTTATATTGAAAAGTGGTGAGAACATTTTATCTGAAATATTAGTGATTTTATACAGTGTAATGACGTCAGAATAGATAATAACGGCGCGGGTTGAAAAAACAAAATGGCGCATCAGAAGGGCCTAGCATAGCTTTATTAACCTGTTATGACACAAGTGTGATGTCCACTGACTGTAAAATGAGTTATCACATGCTTTATTTTGGGAATTGGACATATATTTTTCCAGTGCTGATGCCCATGATAAGTAAACAAAGGGACTGACTGATAGAGTGGTACAGGGATGACTTATTTTTGGAGGCTAACACAGAAGTTAGCATCACCCTGGTTCCCTCCACAAAAAGCCTGTGGGATTGTTTTTTGGATTATTGCTGAAAATAATCTCTTTGTCAAACACAAGTTTATGATATGTACATGTTTTATTCAGCAAGATAATCCTCACAGATGAACACCACTTTTGTGATTTTCCAAGCGTAAATTAAATGTCTAGCAGTAAAAAGCTAATGTTAGGCTATAAACAGACAACATCACCACCACTAAACATCTTACTACAGTTACTATACAGGTTTTCTTTAAACTGATCAATGTACAAGTTGTAAAGTCAGAGTCAGAATAGTTTGTCACTAAAGGGGCCTGTAAAGACGGACTAGTGAGCAGATGAGTCTCCGTGTTCGCTGTGAGGACGTTTAATGTCCCCGACAACCTCTGTAGTCTCATTTAGACACTTGTTAGCAACTGCTAACCATTTTTAACACACGTAAGAGCTTTATGATTTAATTGTGGGACATTTAATGATGTATTTTATGTTGTAAAACAAAACATGTAAATATCTTCAGTCTGTGGTAACAGCACACCTTAAAAAACTAATTGAATTTGATACCAATAATCAGAAAAATGCTAAACATTGGCACTATAATTGGTCTATCCCTCGTTCATCCCCACCACAGTTAGCTTCTGCATTAGTATTATTGAGTTTCCTTGACAGCTGTAAAGATATCCTCATGGGAACACATAAGGAGGGTGGAGCCTCCACCTTCTGGTCCTACATCCTGAACCTGCCGCTGTCCAGCAACTCCATGGTCAGCTGGAAGTTCTGCTACCTGCTGCACAAAGTGCTCCGGGACGGACACAGAAATGTAGGTTTGAATTTATACGACAACTCAATCTTCTCATTTACTCCTGTTTTTCTTTTCTCTGTCACGCTGGTGATGTGTAATCTTTGTTTCTGTCTGACCTGCAGGCTGTCCGAGATTCTCAAAGATACTGTCGCAACGTTAAAGATATGGGCATCCTCTGGGTGAGTAAGAGAGTTAACGAGTGATGGAAGAAATACTCAGATTGTCGTTACTTATTGTACAAAAAAGCAACCCGAAAACTGGTTTTCCTGTTGTAGATTAGGCATTATTGTCACATCTAGGAATGCATTAAAAGTCATGTGAGATTACAACTCAATCTGTACGTCCGTTAGGTTAGGTTACTTTATTATCCGCGTACATAAATACATATATCCAAACCTACAAACGTATGCAAACACTATACTATTCGTCCTTTCTATCTTGTGTCCTGCATACAAACAATAAATAAATTACAACTTATATATTTGAATGTTTTTCAGGGAAACTTACACGATCGATACGGCCACATTGTTGCCTTGTCTGCCAAATTCCTCTGCCTCAAAATGGAATTTCATGTAAAGGTAACTTATAAATATGTGTTATATTATATATTTAATGAAATGTGACAAATGTGATGAAACTAAAACAAAAACAATCCTTCTCCACAGCACAAGACGATCCCAGCCAACATGGAGGCCAGTGATGAGACCTTAGACAGGGAAGCAGGAAATGACATGACCAAAGTGTAAGTTTCTCCTCACGTCTGTGTTGTTGCTGCATGATGTTTCCCATGTTTCTAATTAAATGTGTTTTTTCTTGTATCGTAGTTTAGATATGACACAGGAGCTGTTGGATTACCTGGAAGCTGGACTGAAGATGTCTGAGACAGGTGAGTCCGCAGGAAGGAGACTCTCTCTACATATTCAGGTTTGTTTATTTTTTTTGGTGTCCAGACGTGAATTTGGCTCTGATGTTTTTCTCGTATTAAGTTTTACGTCAGCTGGACGCCAACGGGGCCAAATCTACGACTCCAGCCGGACAGTGCAGACTGACTCCTCTGATACCGCTCATCCTGGACTGCAGCTTCCTCTACCACTTCTCTGTCCTCTTGATGTTCAAACTTCACAGCCGTGAGTGACAAAGAAATATGTTTTGTATTCAACCAAAGCTCACTGTGTTAGTCCAAGCCTTCAATCCATCATATCCTCCTGGTTTTCAGGCATTGCTCCGGACGTTCTTCTGGGACATCGAGAGCGCTTCCGTGATCTGTTCACAGGGTAGGTTATCAGTGTTATTAGGTAAAAAACAGTTTTATTTATATCTTATGGCTTCTGGAAGTGACAGCTGTGCTCTCTTCCACAGCCTCACGCAGTTCTTCGACAGAGCCAGAGAAATGGAGTTCTTTAAAAGTATCATCCAGATCCCAGATCTCCCAGATGTGAGTTTCTGTAAATGTTTCCACACGCGTGTTTCTGTTCAAATGTTTGGAAGCAGCTGCCACAAAAGCTTGATTTGGTAGCTGAGAGGATTATTTGATATTTTTAAATGGCCTTTGAATCTTCAAAGTTATTTTGAATGATAAAAGTTATGTCTTTACTTAGTTTTTATTTTTTGATAGTTTGTTTTTTTCTTTAAGGAAGGAGAGGTCTGTTTGTCCTGACACATCTCTTATTTTTCATTATTTCAGTTTTATTGCAGTTTTATACGTGTGCAAATTAAATAAGTCAAACAAATTAAAATAGGAACAGGCTTCTGTTTCAGTGTCAAGTACAAAAAAATGCCGACAACAAGCCGCCATTAAACAGGCGTGTTGCTTTAGCAAGACTTGTCCTAAAACTGCAAAATAGAAATAGAGATTTGGTTAAGGGTTTGCACTACTGGAATATCAGCTGAATATATCGCCATTGCAGACAGATTGCAAAACAAATTCAAAATCGAAGGTTATTTGGTGGAAAAGAACAGCTACAGCAGTTCTCCTCGGTCATGCAACACATTGAATAAATTGAAAATGAGTCATTTAATTATTCTTCTTTTGTAGCCAAAATTCTTTTAAATATAAATAATACATTTGGAGTCAGATTTACAATGTTTCTTTACTTTATTATTGAAGAAAACTAAAAAAGTAAATTCTCAACTTTTGATTGGTTGTGTATGTACATTTCTTTTATGTGATTTTCCATCATGCACATATATTTCATCTTTTACCGCACAGGCTCCTCCAAACTTCCTCCGCGCCGCCGCACTGGGTGAATATAAAAGGCCAGTGGTGGTGGTACCGAATGCGGAGCATCACGAGGAAGAGGAAGTGGAGCCGCAACCAGAGCTCAGGGAAGCGCCACAGGTATGCTGACATGCAAGTCAAAAGATAAATAATGTTTTTCACCTCTTCTTGTGGTATTGTGGCTAATGTTTAGTTTTTTTTTTCATAGCAGTATTATCTGCTCAGCCAAATGGGAGCACCTGATCCTGCACTTGAGCAGAGGGAAACAGAGAACAACAGTCTGAAGAGAGAGCTGGAGGTGCTCAAACCTGAACTACAGCTCATCAAGAGCGAGGTGAGCTGGGCGTCCTCGTGACGGAGTGGTGTCAGATTATAAAGCAGGTCTAGATGCTAAATAGAAACTGTGAAAGTATCAAAACCCTCACAGAGAAATACACGCAGCCCGTTTTCAGACACTGTGCCTTTAAACGAGTTGTCAGGTCTTCTGTGATGTCACAACTATACAGTCATCGCCCCCAGCACGACCATGGTTGCAAAAACACAGACAAAGCTGATGTGGAAACATGGTGGGCGCTGCCTGCTCAGGCCTGTGAGAAATGACCAATCAGAGCAGACTGGGCTTTTTGGGAGGGGGCCTGAAAGAGACTGGCACTGAAACAGAGCATTTAGAGGTGGAATAGAGGTGCTGCAGTAATAGAGAGCACATAAAGAGTTTTCAGTAGACACCCTAAATAAGAGAATTAACCTGAAAATGAGCATAATTTAATGTAATGATGTCCCAGATATCACAGTGTAGCTGTGTGATCTCTAGGATACTGTTTCCTGTTCCTTACTACACATTTCCACTGTAAAATGTTGTATAAAGATGAAATATTCTCTCGTGTTCCTCCTCTCCCCAGGCTCAGAGGTGTGTAACTGAGTTAAAGTCTCAAGTGAATCGTCTGGAGGCCGAGGTCGATGAGCAGCGCACACACAAACAGATGGCTATGGTGGAAAACGAACACCTACGGATGGAAGTGGAGACTCTGCGGAGCGCTAACGTCGCCGGTGTCGGCGCTCAGATCGGATTCAAGGAGGCAGACAGTGAGTAATCAGATTTGTGTCCCGGTGACAGAGCCATACAAATGTGTATGTAACTGAATCTCACTGAGCAAGTGTCTCGTCTTCATCTCATCATCTCTATGCAGCTAGAGCTCAGGCAGCAGAGCTTCGCTTCAGTCAACTCAAAGAGAGACACGCAGAGCTGATCACCAGTCACGCTGACTTAATGAAGAAGGTAAACTGCCCCATTATTGTTGTTTCTTTACATTTTTTGGAAATATGCTCATTCACTTTTTTTGCCGAGAGTTACATGAGCTAAGCGTGTTATCTGTGTGTTTTTATGCAGAATGCTGAGACAGTGAAGTTGCTGTCAAATACAAAACACGGCCAAGACGACTTGCTGCGAGCCAGACAGCTGCTGGAAAATGAGCTGGAAAATCTACGACGAGAGAAAAGTAACTGGGTGAGACCTCAACTTGTGACCCATAAACGCTGCAGACAGTAACACTGATAACACCTCCTGATATTAAAGAACAACATTGGTGTTGATAGACAAAGACTGTTGTGAATATTGACTGTCTCATCTCCTGATCAGATGAATCAGCAGCAGCACGAGGTCCAAAAACTGAACCAAGAACTTCTGGAGCAACGAGCAGAGCTGGCTCTCCTTCGCAGTTCTCTGGACAATAAAGAGAAGGTGAGACTGAATGTGTGCACAAACTTTTATTATTACAACAAACAATAAAGAAACTGTGACTCAGTATCGGAGGTAGAAATCACTTCTAATACAAATCACTTTCTTCAGGTAAGTCCAAAGAATCGTAATCTCTGACCAGGTAGTTCGGTCACATTTTTCCCAAAGCCAAGCAGTAGCATCACTTACAAGATCTGTAAGTGAACACATCACAGTGCGAAGGTGTCTCAGTATGTACAACAGCAAGTGAACGCATCACTGTTCATAGGTGCTCGAGTAGTGACAATAACAAGCAAACGCATCATCATTTAACGGCAAATCAAAAGGTACAACAGCAAGTGAATGCATCACCATTTAAAGGCGTTTCAGAACATCGAAAAGTAAATCATGTTTTAACGTCAAAATGTTCAGCACTGATTCTGGCTGTCTTCAGTCCAGCAGTATGTTCGGTGAAGTAAATATACTTAGTTACTTTTCACCACTGTGCTTATCACAAGCAGAGCAGGACCATCGTCCTCCTTCATGTGCTTTTTGTTTGGCCCACAGACTGGTGGCTTGCAGCGTTATCCAGTCAGTCCTCTTTATTCACTCACCTTTCATTCAAACACCTGTTCTTGTTCCTGTGTCTTCAGGAGGGATCTCAGGTGAGCAGCATCCTGGCAGCTCTGCAGGCGGAGCGGGATGTGCTGCTGCGCTCTGCCAGAGAGAGAGACGCCGAGCTGTCCTCACTGAGACAACAGGCCCAACACCAGCAGGGCTCTCTGGACCTGGAGAGAGACAGACTGAACCGAGAGCTGGAGGCCCTGAGAGCTCAGCTGCAGCAGCAGGTACATGAGTGTCTTAAAACAGTGAACAGTACTACTTGGCAATTTTTTGGTCTAGATGTGTGCTTCCTGTATCTTCTGATCTGAAATCTTCTTCCACAACTGGTTGAAAGATGCTTTATAGATAAACTTGTCTTTCCTTAGCTCACCATCAACGCAGAGCAGAAGTTGGAGATCGACAGGCTGAGACGAGAGCTGGATTCGACACGTGCAGAACTGTCACGAGCAAACAGCGCGCTGCAGAGCAAAGAAATGGTGGGAATATTTCTAGAAACTCTCCTGACATCATGTACAAGTCATTTTGATTAAAAAAACACATGTTGATACGTGTTTTGGTCCTCAGAGTGGTACCCAGCTGAGCAGCACGCTGGCTGGACTGCAGGCGGAGAGGGAGGTGCTGCTGCGCTCGGCCAGGGACCAGGAGGCCGAGCTGAACTCCCTCAGACAGCAGGCTCAGCTCCACCAGAGCTCCCTGGAGCAGGAGAGGCAGAGGAACAACATGGAGCTGGGAAACCTGCACGCTCAGTTACAGCAACAGGTCTGCACTGTGTGTGCGACTGCACGGTGAAGCTGTTACTAATTTCTTCATGGTTGGTTACTGATGTGTGTGTGTGTTGAATCAGGCCTGTCGTGAAGGCGAGCTGACCCAGAAGCTGCAGGAGGAGCAGTTCTGTCTGCTGCAGTGCGCCGTGGTGGAGGCTGAGGGCATCATACTGGACGCTGTGGCCAAACTGGATGACCCCATACATGTCAGCTGCATCAGCTCACCTGGTAAAACCTCTTTTATTTCTTAAAATCATATTCATTACACTGAATTTACTTCATACTACGACTATAAATGGATCTATTGGTTTCTGCAAGTTCCAGAAAGACTGACGGCCTCCACCACTAACAATAAAAACTAGGATTTTTTTGGCTCCTATGGGTCATGTCATGCACCCACATCCTCCATGTTCTCAAAATTGATTAATTAATAATTAATTCTCCGTCTGTTTTTTCAGATTATTTGGTGAATCGAGCTGAAATCACTCTGAGTTCTATCGACAAAATGCAGCAGAGTCACATGGTCTACCTGGGAAACATGAACGGTGAGTGAGTCATACGTGTGTTCAGGTTTGGAGATGTTGTTAGTATGTTATTTTAGATTTTGGGGGGGGGGGTACAGTAATATATTACTTTAAGCAGTAATTGAGTAATATAATGTGTTTCTAATAGGATTTGTGGTAACATTATTATAGTTACTAAGTCCGGTAACGCGCTGCCATCTGAAATTAAGACCCAGCAGGTCACTGACAGCCCATTTAAGGTCATTCAAAGCAGCTCATGATGATATAAAATAAATAAATGTTCATTGTGGACATTTTATACATGGTCAGATTCTCCTCAATGCAGTCGTTCAGTTCATTTAACAGAAAAAACAGCTGACAAGTAATTACTTCAGTTTTGCTGGCATGGTAAGTAAAAGCGTTGTACCTTTGAAGTGGTCATAAAGTCTATAAAGTCTGTAAAGGTCCACTGATCAAAAGAAGGGTACCCAACACTGGATGTTGAGTGTATCTAATTCTCCTCTGTTGTTTGTTAGATGCCAGCGGTTTGCTGAGAGCCGTCACACAGTTCTCCCACCTCGCTGCTGACACCATCGTCAACGGAGCGGCGACGTCTCACTCTGCTCCCACCGACCAGGCCGACCGTAAGAGACAGACATCCACACCGTAACTGTGTGGGAGATTTAAACTAAACACGTGATGTAGTGAACACTCCCTCCTGTGTGCTCGTCTCATGCAGGTTTGACTGACAGCTGTCGGGACTGTGCCAACAACTGCCTCCAGTTCTTGAAGGATCTGAAGCTTCAGGCTAGTCTACAGAGAGCTGATCCGTCTGCGGTGCGCTACACCGTCCAACGCATCCTCGCTCTGGGACAGGTTTGACAAACTTTACAAAACATACACATTGCTTTTACTGGTTACAAACACTTTTGTCCAGTTTTCTGTGACGTGTGCTGTAACTGTGTGATTCATGTTTAGGATCTGCGTCCAAAAGGGCGAGATGTGCTGACAGAGGAGCTGGGATATGTGGTGGATAAAGAGATGATCGCCACATCAACTGCCATTGAAGAGGCTGTGCTGCGGATGGACGTAAGGACACACACAAAACATCAAAACATAAATCTGGACACCTTCACCGGGGGATGTTGAATATTTCTAATTCTGTTTGTTTCTCAGGAGATACTGAGTCAGGCAAAGAGAGACACGAGTGGCGTGAAGCTGGAGGTCAACCAGAGGTGAGAAGAACACTGCAGCATCCTAAACTTGATGATTTTAAAGCTTCTTGTTTAGTTTCTTACCTGCATGATTTTTATTCTATTTCATGACAGTATCCTGGGATCCTGTTCAGACCTGATGAAGGTAAGAAGTCAGTGTACTTTCACACACATTTCTGTGAAGTTGTGATTCATTTTCACTCAGTGTTTCTTCTTCTCTGCAGGCTGTTCACATGCTGGTGACAGCTTCGACTGACCTACAAAAAGACATCGTGGAAGGAGGCAGGGTGAGTTGATACAAGACTAAAACCTTTGACTTAAAACTTTATTATAAGTCATATATAAAATAAACCGCTATATCCGGATTAAAGTGCTAGCTGCTTTGTGCTGCTCGAACCTACTTTTAAAGTGCTTTTGGCTAATACGAGCCTGCTGCTACAAGTGCTTGTGTGCCGGAGCTCAAGTAACGGACAGAAGCGCCAATTTAAGAGTAGGACATAATCTCCACTGGGGACAGGGGGGATATATAGTCTTCAACCAGCAAAATCCAAATGGGAAAATCTTTTAAAATGCTGATTTACCTTCAGTTTTTACCGTGTGCTCACAGCGATTAAGTTTTACAAGCATTAACTTGGCGCTTGCAGACTTTTTTTGCCCCACATTGTCACTACTGGTAGCTACAGTAGTTAGGAAGCTAATTGTCTCATAATGTCAAGTGTTAAGTATTTGTTCTTCCTGTAGGGGGCAGCGTCCGTTACAGAATTTTATGCCAGAAACTCTCGTTGGACCGAAGGCCTCATCTCCGCCTCCAAAGCTGTGGGCTGGGGCGCCACTCAGCTGCTGTAAGTATCAATACAAACACATACTGTGTATCATTAGTTCATCCTGAATATCGAACCAAATAATGATCTTGTTCTCTTCTGTTGCTGTCAGAGACTCAGCTGACCGGGTTGTTGGTGAGAATGGTACATATGAGGAGCTCATCGCCTGTTCGCATGAGATCGCTGCGAGCACTGCACACCTGGTTGCTGCCTCGAAGGTACAGAAATCTAAATATTCTCCTGTTGGTTTGTGAAGTCGTCCAATCATTTTAAATGTGCCACAAGCAGGGCTTTTATATGTTTGTTCTTTGTTTCTTTGTTCAACCGATGTGGACCTACAGACTCCACGGCCACGAGTACGAGGGTGATAAGATGCACATTTAGGCAGTGGTGGAAATTAACTGAATACATTTACTTAAGAAACATTTTAAAGAGAATTATTAAGCTTTTTGCTCCAATAAACTGCATTTGTTTGAGCGTTGAGTTACTTTTAGATTCAGATTTTGCTTAAAAACATGATAATTAATTGTGACCTCTTACAAAAAGAAAAGCTGTGTCTAGGTGAGGCCTCTTGTCACCTTTCAGACATCCATGAGCTGTTTGCAGTTCCACAAAAGAGACACTTCCCCTCGAAATTTCTCAGATGTTTCATTTGAGCAACTGTTCAGGTCTTAATTCACTGTAAGAAAATGTCACTAAGTTACAAAAATCAATTAATTTAAGGCAATTATTGCTCATAACAAGTAAAACAAAACCTGACTCACTGAAATGCTACTTTTCTAGGTGAATGTGTCAAACATTCTATATTTTTGACCAAAAGTTAGACAAATAGATGTAATAAGATTTTGAGTTTTGGCAGTGAAAGAAGTGAAATCATCAAATATTTCATTGTCCAAAAGATGGACACATTTGTTTTCTTCCTTCCTGTTGCATTTAAACATCTCATGACCCCTCAGATTTATCTCGTGACAGTTTCCGTTCACCACTCTGAAGACTATTTTTCTGTTTTTAATTCATCCCTTTTTTTCCTTTTTCCTTACCGTCCTTTACTGCTTATTTTTGTTATCTTTAATCTATTTATTGTCCTTTATTCCTTTTACTGCTCATAATCTCTTCCTCTGTTCTTAGTTCCTTTGATTTGATGTCATCTTCTAATCGTCCTTTACTGTTTCTATTCTTTTATTTCTATTTTTGCATTTTTTTTAAATTGTTATTATTTTTTTCTTTTTCTTTTTCCACAAGTGCTACTGTGTTTTACCACTATTTCAGGTGAAGGCCGACCGCAACAACAAGAAGCTGCACACGCTGCAGCACGCCTCCCGACATGTGAATGACATGGCTGCTGTCGTCGTCACCTCCACCAAACACGGGCAGCGGCAGATCTCCGACCAAGGTGAGTGGAGCAGCTGACGAGTACGACTGCAGATGTTGGAGGCTTTGTAACATTAAGCCGCCGTTAATTGAGTTTTTCGGCCACTAAGAGGCAGCAGAAACACGCTGTGACCACAACACTAACGTATTATCACGTGAAAATTGATATTGTGAATGTGTTAGCAAACATTACCCAAAATGCATCTCATTTTGATTCACTCAATTATACTAGTTATGCTAGTAGAGGCTAATGTAGCATGGCGCCGCTGGCCTCAAGCAGAAATTAGAAGTGGACGAGAGACGTCTGGTAGTCTTCTTCTCCACGCCAACAGATTTCTTCATTTTCAAACTTTGTCTTCAACGATCACTTGAGGCAATTTATCAGACTTTGTGTGGATTTGATCAAATTTAGTGGGAATCCCAACACCTATAAAAAGATTTTGATGTGTAAAATCAGTGAATTTGGAGCTGATAGTGGTGCTAGATGAAACATGAAGGGACTATCAAAGTTATGACAGTTCATCCTCTGGGGAACATGAATGTCTGGAAGAAACTTGTTGGTAATCCATTCAGTAGTTGTGCATATATTTCACTGTGGATCAAAGTGGTTTAAGTCTGATGTGTTTCCAGGTGCGATGGACTTCTCTGGCATGTCTCGGATCAAGCTGAAAACAGAGGAAATGGAGGTTCAGGTAAGGCTTTCAAGTCCCAACATTGATCCTCTTGTTTCTTGTGTTTTCTGTCGATAACAAGTAATTGACGATGCTCTTCTCTCAGGTGAGGGTCCTGCAGCTGGAGAGCCAGCTGGAGCAGGAGCGAGTCCGTCTGGGAGAGCTGAGGAAGAGGCACTACGATATGGGCGTCTCTGGGGATGACGCCGAGGACGGACCCGAGAGCTTCCCTCCGCCGCCTCCGCCCACTCTGCTCGAGTCCACGCCAGTGCCTCAGTCCGTTTCACAGACACAGCCGTACCTGAACACAAAGAGCTTTGCATCAACCAATCCCTTCGCACCGGCTCAGACACAATCCGTCTCACTGCCTCAGTCTTACACACCAACACACACATACTCACAGGCCCAAACCTACACCCCTCCTCAGACCTACACCGCTCCTCAAACCTACACCCCTCCTCAAACCTACACCCCTTCTCAGACCTACACCGCTCCTCAAACCTACACCCCTCCTCAAACCTACACCCCTTCTCAGACCTACACCGCTCCTCAAACCTACACCCCTCCTCAATCCTACACCCCCTCCCAGCTTCACGTCCCAGCTCAGCCCTACACACCAAACCCGACCCAGAGTTACCTAAAACCTCAGTCTTACTCGCTGCCACAGCCATCGTCACCCAGCCTCTCCCGGCCTCACTCACCGTCTCTGACGCAGACGACCCCACAGAACAACACAGAAACCACCAAACCAGCCTCCAGGAGGCCGAACATCTTTACCAAATCTGGAAACTTGCTGAAGAACGCGGTAAGTGTTGATGCTGGATGTTCATCGTATTTGTTTTCATATTTTGGGGTGTGAAATGTGGTTGTTTTTGCCTCTGACTGGCTCAGATTGTCTTTCTAAGTGTCTGACAACATTACATAAAGTATCCCTTATTGTGAAAGAGTAAAATCTTTTTGTCTCACCAGAAGCAGCCGTTATATCGCTCTCACTAAATAAACCAAACTATATTTACAGAAACAGTCATTTTACATCATAAAACACACTTCATTCAAACTTGAAGGAAATAAAATAAAACTCATAAAAACTTTCTACATTCATCTTTCCACTGTTCCAACAATCACCAACACTGGTTTGGTTGAAGTAAACCCTCAACTCACTGCGTTTGATGTAAAAATACTCTGGCGTTACATGCTGTTTACCCCAGCTGCTTCCTCTCGCTCCTCTCCCAATATTTTCACCTCTAATTCGGTAAATTAAAGGTTCACTTCAACCAAACTAGAGTTGGTGGTTGTTCAAACACTGGAAAGAAAAACCAAGAAGGTTTTGGTGAGTTTTATCATGTTTCTGTCAAGTTTGAATTCAGTTTGTTTTCTGGGATAAAATTACTGTTTCTGTGAATGGAGTCTGGTGGATTTGGCGAGAGGATTTTCCTCTTTAATAAAATGGTCTGTATCGTTTTCAGACACTTAGAACAATCTGAGCCTGTCAGAGGCAAAAACAAACACTGTCAGTGGACATATTTTAACAGTTGCCCCAAAGGGTTACGTTGCAGCCAGCTGAGACGATCGTCTGGACCGATTTCAAAAGTTTTTGTACCTCTTAATTATTTACAAACCAAAAATATAGTGCAGGTTTAAAAATACCAGAATTTCCCTCTAATAGGACGATAATTTGAGTAGATGGTGTAAATTTATGTTGTTTTGTTTTTTCCCCATTACAGTTCAAACGAGGCGAAACTGGAACAGGTGAATCTTGAAGCGTGACTGAAGAAGAATCACTGGAAATATAAATGTCCTTTAACGTATTAAAAACACTGATTTGAATCTTTATCTCTGGCTCTTCAAATGAAGTCGCAATCAAATACTTTCCAAATTATTTTTGTAATCATATTGAAAGCTTTATCATTTACCTATTGTCGTATACTGAGTTGATTTATTAAAAATAATAAAGTCATCTGAGGCAGAATGTAGCTGAATGTGATTCTTCTGATTTCCTACTTCCAGTTAAGTCTGTCATTAGCTTCAAATATGGATCTATTGCACACATGGTCCGCACTAAAATATATATAAGTATTTAATGGCTTGCTGTGTCCCCACGGATTAAAGTGTCCACTCTCTTTACAGTTGTTAATCAGTGAGGACGCAGTGAAATGATCATTTGTCAGATTGCTTACATTTATATGACTTGCACCCTCGAACACGGCAGTGATAAGTTCTTATTGTGTTTCCTCAACCAATGATCTGAAACGACAACCACAACAATAGCTACCACACCTATACTTTAACAAAATAGGAAAAGATAATGAAGGTAATGGGAGCCCTGGTCTCCATTGCAGAAAGAAATTGATATATTAAATATAGTAATAGCACTGACGATGCCACCAAGAGGAGGCATTGGACTCCAGCAAAAGACTCAACAGGTTCTTTAAAAATCAGGGGTGAGCAGGATTAAAACCACAACAGAGTGTAATTAAAAAAAAGGGGTTTATTACATAAAAATATCAGGTAAAGACAACAGTACTCACTGTCTCTGAGCAGGTGAAACCGTAGTCCACAAACAACTGAATGACCTGAAGGAGTCGCCTGAGTTTCGTTTTTCTTTTTTTACCTTATTCACCAGCGTTATCTCAAAATGTGCAGAATATTACGTTTCATATCTTTAAGGTAGTTTTCTCAAAGTGATTTTTTTGTCAGAGTCAAGTCTCACTTAAACCAAACTTCATGCTGTTTTCTGATTTATGCAGGGATAAAAAGAGAAATCCAAAATCCTCTTTGTAAAAATTATTTTATGTCAACAAATGAAATGAGGATTTTGAATCTGACTTTATCCAAAGTTCAGATTTATTTTCTGTGAATGTATGAGAATTTGTGCATTTTTAAAACTTATAACACAAAAAATGATTGTCTTAATGAAAGTGATCAACCGGGGAAGTGTCTTTGTGATATCTACCTCTGCACAATGATTACTTTTACTTTTCATGCTTTAAATACACTGAGCTGAGATACATCACTTAAACAAAGGATCTGCATATCTCTTATTTGCTGTTTGTTTTGAAGCGTCTGTCCTCGATGCTGTCACATTTTCTCACAGCGACCTCATCTGTCTGTTATTTCCGTCATGCGCAAAACAAAGTGCAGTCTCACCACCGTGCAGAGCTGCAGGCTGCAGGGAGCAGCTGCGTCAAGCCGGAGGAAGCTGCGACGGAGGGACACCGGAACTACATATCATTGCTTTCAAAATAAAAGCATAGCACAAGCAGATGTCTCCAAACACTGGGGAAACCTGGGTGACATTAAGCTTCAGAGTCTTAACCCTCCATGATTTAATGCCAGTAGTCAGCCATGGAATGTATCCATGTACATTTACTTAAGTACTGTATTTAAGTACAAGTGTGAATTACTTCTAGTGTACTCAGCCAAAGTTGTTCCATCGTATACTACTTCTATTTCATTTGCTTTTATAAAATGGTTCAAACCAGCTAAACCTCAACTAACTACAACAATAAAATGTTAACTACACACCAATGCATCAGTAATAATCAGCCATTAATATGATATATTAAAACATTAATTTATCATCATTAAGAGTACTTTTACTTATCATACTTTATTCTGCTTATAAAACGTACAGACTTGTATTCAAATTGTATTCTTGTATTCTTCTTTTAATGGAGTATGTTCACAGTCCAGAAGTAGTAAAGTAAATCGGTAAACAATCTGAATACTTCTTCCATCCCTGATAATCATACATCACAATTTATTAGTTTTTTTTTATATTAGTAAGTAGCAGGAGTGGAAGAAGTATTGAGATCTTTCACTTAAGTAAAAGTAGTAAAACCACAGTGTAAAAGTACTAGTGCTGTAAAATCTTACTAAAGTAAAGGTATCCTACATAAGTACTGGCATCTGAATATACTTAAAGTACCAAAATGTAGTATTCATTATGCAAAATGGATCATTTCCAGACTAACATATTACTCATTATAATTAGTGATGCTTTAATGTTTAAGTGTCACTAATGCTACTTCAGATTCTGCTGGACATCTTAACTAATAATAATACATCATCATTCATAAGTTGGTTATATTTTGTATTAAACATCAGAATCTTTAAAGGTTCATTTTAAAGAAACCTTTAGAGAACCGTCAGGGAACAATCCCTAATTTGTTGCTATTTTGTGTAACCTTCTGAGAACCTTTAGAGATTGTTCCCTGAGGGTTATCTGAAGGTTATTAATGTGTAACCTTCTGAGAACCTTTAGGGATTGTTCCCTGAGGGTTTTCTAGAGGTTATTAATGTGTAACCTTATGAGAACCTTTAGGGATTGTTCCCTGAGGGTTTTCTAGAGGTTATTAATGTGTAACCTTCTGAGAACCTTTAGGGATTGTTCCCTGAGGGTTTTCTAGAGGTTATTAATGTGTAACCTTCTGAGAACCTTTAGGGATTGTTCCCTGAGGGTTTTCTAGAGGTTATTAATGTGTAACCTTATGAGAACCTTTAGGGATTGTTCCCTGAGGGTTATCTGAAGGTTATTAATGTGTAACCTTATGAGAACCTTTAGGGATTGTTCCCTGAGGGTTATCTGAAGGTTATTAATGTGTAGCTGCTAGAGAACCTTTAGGGATCGTTGCTCTGGGGGGTCCGGGGAACATTCCCCTACTCTTCAGGCAACGTTCATTGGTTGCTGTGTAATAACTAGAGCTGTCTGGGGTTAAAGGTGCAATATTTACCTCTGAAGTGTAGTGGAGTAGTAGCAGTAGCCACTCAAGTAAAGTATAAATACCTCAAACGTGTGCTTGAGTGCAATACTTCAACACAGGTGACAAATGAAACCTTTGGTAAATTGTTGCAACACATTAGTCCACAGTGGTTTTATTTTGAAACGTGCGGCAGGAAGTGCGCAGTTCCAACATGGCGGACTTGATGGCGCTGGTCAGCAGCAGCAGCCCGCAGGAGGGACCGGCGGGACCGCGACGGGCCACAGCCGACACTCACCCCGAACTGATCACACCACAGCCCGGACTCCGCCGCCAGTGATGGACCGGCGGTAGCGGCGGTGTCTGACGCTGTTTCGCGGTGTTTTAGCCCGTAGCTGGTGAAGCTAACGCGGCAGAGTTTAGCTAACTTAGCGGGATTGTTTCTTCCAGCGGGGAGGAAGTTTCGCCGCGGCGGAGGAAACACGAGAGGAAACCGGGGAGGGCCGAAACATCCCGACATGGAGGACTCCGGCTCGGCCCTGGAGAAGAATGTGGCCGACCTCACGGTGATGGACGTGTACGACATCGCCGCGGTGGTGGGCCAGGAGTTCGAGCGGATCATAGACCAGTACGGCTGCGAGGCTCTGTCCCGGCTCATGCCCAAGGTGGTGCGGGTGCTGGAGATCCTGGAGGTGATGGTGAGCCGCAGCAGCATCAGCCCCGAGACCGAGGAGCTGCGGCTGGAGCTGGACAAGCTGCGGCTGGAGCGGCTGGACCGGCTGGAGAAGGAGAAGAAGCACCGGAAGGTCTGGTACCGCACCGCGACAGGCCCCGATAACCCGACATGACCCAACAGAACCCAACAGAACCCAGCAGAACCCAATAGAACCCACTATAACCCAGTATCAGACAGATTACAGGTTCAGATCCTGGTGTACTCCAAATAAAAGCCCTCCATTGAAAATGTCACTTAATATTATAACTTTTATTACTTAAGTAAAAGTACAATTACTCTTTTTTCTCAATTAAAAATGCCACTTATTATTATTTTAAGTATTATTTACTTGATAACAAGTACAATTACTCCATTACTTCCATTGAAAAATGAAAATGTCACTTAAGTATTCTGATATTTATTTACTTTATTGGTAATTTACTACCATCTGCAAGTAAAAGTCTTCCTTTGAAAATGTAACTTAAGTATTATAAGTCTTATTTACTTGAGTAAAAGTACCAATACTCCATTTGTAAGTAAAAGTATTCCACAGAAATTGTAATTTAAGTATTATAAGTCGTATTTACTTGAGTAAAATTACTACTACTCCATTTACAAGTAAAAGTCCTCCATTGAAAATTGAAAATGTCACTTAAGTATTCTGATATTTATTTACTTTATTGGTAATTTACTACCATCTGCAAGTAAAAGTCTCCCTTTGAAAATGTAATTTAAGTATTATAAGTCTTATTTACTTGAGTAAAAGTAGCATTACTCTGTTTCTAATGAAAAGTCGGCCTTTGACAATGTTACTTAAGTGTTTTTTACTTAATTAAAAGTAACATTACTCCATTTGTAAGTAAAAGTATTCCACAGAAATTGTAATTTAAGTATTATAAGTCATATCTACTTGTGTAAAATTACTACTACTCCATTTACAAGTAACAGCCCTCCATTGAAAATGTCACTTAATATTATAACTTTTATTACTTAAGTAAAAGTACAATTACTCTTTTTTCTCAATTTAAAAACGCCACTTAGGTATTTTAAGTATTATTTACTTGATAACAAGTACAATTACTCCATTTACAAGTAAAAGTCCTCCATTGAAAATTGAAAATGTCACTGAAGTATTCTGATATTTATTTACTTGAGTAAATCATTACTTATCATTACTCCACCTGCAAGTAAAAGTCTTCCTTTGAAAATGTAACTTAAGTATTATAAGTCTTATTTACTTGAGTAAAAGTAGCATTACTCTGTTTCTAATGAAAAGTCAGCCTTTGACAATGTTACTTATTTAAGTGTTTTTTACTTAATTAAAAGTAACATTACTTGAGTAAAAGTACCAATACTCCATTTGTAAGTAAAAGTATTCCACAGAAATTGTAATTTAAGTATTATAAGTCGTATTTTCTTGAGTAAAATTACTACTACTCCATTTACAAGTAGAAGTCCTCCATTGCAAATGTCACTTAAGTTTTCTGAGAGTCTAATTTACTTGATAAAATGTAACATTACTCAATTTGCAAGTAAAAGTCGAACAGAGAAATTGTAACTTAGGTATGATAAGTCTTATTTACTCAGGTAAAAGTATTATAAGTATTATTTACTAAGTATTATTTATTGTAACAGTGGCTGATTTTTGTTTTGGTAATTGATTAGTCGACTAATCAGATCGTAAATACTACAGTTGTTTTATTACAGTGCGTCATATTTTAAAAGCTCTTCATATGTTTTACTGTCAGCTGTTGATTTATAAAGTTACTTAAACCATCAGATTAATGTGATGGAGTGAAACATTTCCCAAATGCAGTTGTGTAAAAGTATCATGAAATGGAAATACTCAAGTGAAGTACAGATACTTGAGTAATTGTACTTAGTTACTTGATCTAAGTCACTCAGTCGGATACTTCCTGTTTGTTTAGTTGCAGATGATGACGGCTGAAGGAAACTTTGTTCCCGAGTCAGCAGGAAAATGTTTCTCCTTTCACACTCGAGTTATATTTGTCAGATGAGAGATTGTTTCCAATTAGTCATCAAATCACGACAAAGGTTCAAGATTACAACGTCTGAAGTTAAAGAGACAAAATAATCAGTCCTCCTGTAACTATTCATCCTGTTACAAGACACTGGACCGTCAAAGTGATTGTGAAGCTGTTATTTTAAGGTAGAAAACCACAGTGTGTTTGCTTTAAAGGTGCAATATGCACAACTTTTGGTTGAAAACATTCAAAACGTCACTTAAATTATAAACATGATGTGAAGGAATAACAGTTTTGACATGAAGACTCTGTGTTGTGCTAGCAGAGCAAAAACCAACACGTCCCTGGTGCTCCGAGCTCCCGGTACAGACTGCTAGCTTCACAGCTAACTTTGCTAACTAGCCAACAGCAGCTACAGTTAGCAGTTACTGCAGCGGTAACCTGTCCCTTACTTGCTGTGAGTATGAATCCAACAGGTGGCCAGTCTTACATATTGCACCTTTAATGCACTAAAGTAGAGACATTTTTGAGGAAACCTGCTCTTTATCAGACTTGATACATTTACCTCTTTGTCCTGAACAGGCAGCAATAAAAATGAAACCACCTTTGTCTTTTAATTGAACTGAAAACAACACATATGCGTCTTAAATGTGACAAGAAGCCTCAAGTAGACACTTTTCTAAGCTCACAAGCAAAAACAACAAAAATAAAACCAAGACTGAGCTGTCAGATAAACGCAGTGTTGTAGAAGTAAGGGGTATAAAATAGCGTGAAATGGAAATGATTAAATCAAAATGGTACTTATGGTCATTGAGTAAATGTTCTCCACCACTGCTGATGAGACCTTATTTAAACTCAGTATCGAGTATCACAGACACACTGTCCTGTCTGAATACTTGTAAACGAAGGTCACAGCTCAGAGTCAGGCTGCTCGCTGCTATAAAAAAAGTTTATGTTTCTCGTGACGGTGACGGAGCGACGGTGAACACGGTCACAGGTTCACTGATTAACTGTGTCTCATGAGTGTGATAAAGTGGATCTTTCTGCCGTGACTGAGAGGACAGTCAGCTCCTGTGTGGTTCACATGGATCACAACACAACTGCAAAAATACACGCTGCTAAACTCAACATCACAGAAGTCTGTGGTGGGAAAGTATCGTACAGATGGGAGGGGTAGAGTTAGGGTTAGGGTTAGGGTTAGGACGGGGTCAACTAGAAGCATCAGGGTTTTTTTCCTTATTGATGCATGCTCACTGGCTGCAAAGGCAGTGTCCAACAAAGTCAGAGTAAAAATAAATACAATAATTATTATATTGAAAAGCAGTCAACAGGTAAACAAATGATCGAAATGGTTACGGCAGAAGCAGAGATATCACCTTTTTTATTCCACGCATTCTTCTTTCTTTTCAAAACATGGAGCCTACATTACCCACGATGCAACTCAGCCGCTGAGTGACATCACTGGAGGCGATAAAGAGCCGAAGTCACGTCCCTGCCAGTTTCCCTCATGGGACCTTATTTCAGAAAACCTTTGTATGAAAGTGAATGAAGAGACAAATAATGTATTGATCCTGTTTGAATCGTGTCTTGAATCACACAGATGATGTTTGTCAATCAAAAGATAATTTTCAGAGTCAATAAAGTCTCAGTTTGTCATCAAACTAATGAAACATCAGACTAAAAATACGTCATTGTAAAGACGACACAGCCAACAGCCTCGTTAGTGACGTCGTCTCCTCACTGAAACATTGCAGAGCTGCTCCTGTATATCAGCAGCTCACAGAACTGAACCAGAACCAGCTCTCCTGTCACAGAACTGCAGTTGTCAATATGAGCAGATTTATTGTGATTTTCATCTTTTTTACGACCTTTTCTGAGCCCAGTCGGCTCCATGTTGATGCTGGTGACGTGTGTTGAGCGAGAGGATGTAGTTCACTGAAACTACATGAGATTTTGCTTTAATTACAACAAACTGAGACTTCATTGACTTGAAAATGTATCTTTTAATTTACAAACATCATCTGTGTGATTCATGACACGATCCAAACAGGATCACAGAATTATTTATCTCTCTTTATTCGCTACCGTGTGAAGTTTTTCTTGAATAAGGTCCCATGGGGTCCACCGGAAGGGGCGTGACTTCGGCTTTCTATTTATCAGATTACATGCAGCTTCCTCTGGAGTCACAGAAGGCTTTATACTACATTTTTCACATGTGCAGTAGAGCTGTGCACGACCTGTAAACACACTTTAATGTGTAAACTTGGTGGAGTTACCCTTTAATCTCTTTTCCTTATCATAAACACGGCATATAATCAGAAGGCTTTACGGTGCTCTTCACGGCTCCACAGATACGGAAACAGGCGTGTTAATCCTTCATGTGGAGACAGATTCAGGTCTGAGAGCACAGTCGAGCTTTTCTCTGCAAACAGACGGTGACAAATTAAAGGAAAACGTGAATAAACCAGAGGAGCAACAGAACCAATGCTGATGCTTTGATACAGGACACAAGGGTTCACTGAGGCTTCATCCTCAGAAATATACATATTAAAATAATTTACTTTAGTTAAAGTAGCTGTGAAAATACTCCAGTACAGTCAAATGTCCTGCATTCAAAACCTCACTGAAGTAAAAGGAGTCATAGTGCAGTAAAATTTTTTTTTTTTTGTTTAAGGTTGACTACTTCATATACTGTTATGTAGTTTAATCTACAGCAATGCATTTTAGATGCATCACTTCACACCTGGCATTAACATACATCACGAGTGACCGCTTCCCCGCTCTCAGTTGTCTGAGACAGCTTTTTACAAAGTTTATAAAGTTTGTCGTAGCTCAACAACTCATAAATTGCATGATTTTTCAAGGGTGACTGGAGGCTTTCTCCACAGGTGACATAGTAGAAGTAGCTTATATTGGCTTCTGTTTATTGTATTTGCAGAATTTGACATGTTTACCTTCAACAAAAAGCCTCCTTATATAAATTTAGTGTAAATGGTGAGTAAGTAAGTAAGACAGACTGGTACAGCGAAGCCTCCGCAAACTGACACTTTTTACAAGGAAAGAAAAACTTTTTGTATGACGTTCACACCTGCACGGATGTTAATAACAGGTCTGAACAGGATTTTCTATAAGAGCATCATATGTTTGTATCGTGGCCGTCCTGTGAGAACCATCTCTAAAAAGTTACAATTTTCTCAACATATAAAGAAACTGCATCCTTCAGTTTATCAGAAAATGATATAATATGTGTTTTTAGGAGCTGGAGCTGGTGGAGGATGTCTGGAGAGGAGAAGCTCAGGACCTGCTCACTCAGATCGCTCAGCTGCAGGAGGAGAACAAAAGCCTCCTCACCAACATGTCCATCAAAGACCCCATGAGTGAGGAGGACCTGCAGAGGCACGAGGGTGAGGAGCTCGAAACACACACATAAAGCAGGTTTTATTCACTTTAGATGCTCATATATTGTGATAAATCCTTCGGACGTTATTCAGCAACAACTGGTCGATTAATAGTTTAATCTCCAAACCGACCAATGTGAGGATTTTTTTCAGTTTTTTCTGTTTATATCATCGTAAACTGAAAGTCTTTGGAGGTTTTGGACTGTTGGTTGGACAAAACAATATTTGCTGACATTAGTTTCGTTTTTTCACCCTTTTTTAGAAAGTTTATAAACCAAACAAGAAAATTATGAGCAGATAAATTGATAATGAAAATAGTGTCTGTCTTATTGAGAGTTAGATGAGAATTGGTACAGCTCTCATGTCTGTACGGTAAATATGAATGGAGAGCCAGCAGCTTAGCCTAGCTTAGCTTAGCATAAACACTGGAAACCGGTGGAAAGAGCTAGCCTGGCTCTGTCCGAAGGTAAGAAAACCTGCCTGCCGGCCCCTATAAAGCTCGTTGATTAACACTTTATATCTATATAATACGTACAGACGTCACAGTATCATAAGTAACACATAAAATTAAAAAAGACTTGAATTGTTTGCTACCTGTTGTTTGTGTTCTGGTTTTGCAGAAAACTTTCGCTGACACTCTCTCTCCCTGTTCTGCCCACAGTCTCACACACATACACACACACACACACACACACACACACACAAAGGAAGCCTTCTCTGTATCTGATCGTGAGCCAGTCTTGTCTCTGCATCAGAGGCTCTCGTGGTTTCACACAGAGGCCACAGTCACCCAGACACACTGTGGACAGACCAGCCTCAGTGTACAGGCACACCTGCTAGACACGCACGCACGCACACACACACACACACACACACACACACAAACACACACACACGCACACACACGTGCATGCATGCTTGCACACAAATCAGACTTCCTTCTGCACAGCTCTGTCCAATGACTTTCCTCCAATAAAAAACAGATTATAAAGAATAAAACTGATTAAAAATCTACTCTGCCTGCTTGTTCTCGTCTGTGCCTTCTCTCCCTCCCTCACCGTCTCCTCTCTGTGGCCACCAGGTATGACGGAGAGAGAGAGGCAGGTGATGAAGAAGCTGAAAGAGGTGGTGGACAAGCAGAGGGACGAGATCAGAGCCAAGGACCGCGAGCTCACGCTGAAAAACGAGGACATAGAAGCAGTAAGGCGACTCAGAGATGTCACACATCAAACTATCTTATGAAGCTACGTTGACGTGTCGGAGCAACAATTATAAGCTGGTTAATAGGGTCAATCAACAGAAAGTTAATCAGCAAATATTTTGATAGTTGATTAATTAATTGGTCAATGTCAAATATCTCTTATTCCTGCTTCTCAAATGTGAATATTTGCTGTTTTTCTTTGTCATTTATGTCATTAAGTTGAATTTCTTTAAATGGAGCAGATTATGTGACATCTATCGTGGCTCTGAGTTATTTGGGAAATGGCATTTTTTTCACTATTTTTAAGTAGAGCTGCAACAAACAGTTATTTTCATTGTCAGAGAGGAGGAAAGAAACCAGAAAATACTCACATTTAACAAGCTTTCACATTTCAGAGATTAAACAATTAATCTGCTTGAATGAATTTGGTTTGTTGAAGAGCAGCAACATGATTCAGTCCAGTCTAATTTCAGCAGGCCTGGACGGGTGCTCACATTTTAATGTTGCACAACATCGTGCTATTTTTAGCTGCAGTAGATTGGATACAGTAGGAGGATAACACACAGTAGGTCGAGGCAAAACAATAATCTGAAAAATGGGTCAGTTAACTGTGAATTTAGTGTTTCCTGCAGATAAACAAGGCAGACAGTATGACGTGTCGTAGCAGGAAAGGCATACGTGTAACTGATAACAATATTGATGGCTGTATACACAAAGTGCACCTTTTAAAACGGGGTGCACTTGATAATAAGGTTTTTCAGCTGTTTCCTCATGATTTTCCTGTATTTTGTGTTCGTGCAGCTCCAGCAGCAGCAGTCACGCCTCATGAAAATCAACCACGACTTGAGACATAAAATCTCGGTGGTGGAGGCGCAGGGGAAGGCACTGATCGAGCAGAAGGTGGAACTGGAGGCCAGCGCTCAGGCGCGGGGGCAGGAAGTCAGTGCCCTTCGGCAGGAAGTCGCACGCTTGAGGGAACGACTTCAAGGAGAACTTCCAGCCCAGAACCCTGAGGAGCAGCCACCTCAGCCCCCCTCACCTGCAGAGGTAACGCAGCACAGGAAACCGTGAACAGATGTTAGTGGCGCAGTCCAAGTTTAAGTCTGTTTTAAAAGGTATATCATCCTCGTTCCCCCTCAGTCTATCTTATCTAATAAAGTTAAAGGAACAGTTCACCCATTAAGGAAAATTCACTCATTATCCTCCCCCCATGCTGATGTAAAGTCAGGTGAAGTCTCGTAGTCCACAAAACATTTCTGGAGCTTCACAGCAAAACAGAGTTGTAGCATTCTGCTAAACAACTGAAGTAGATGGAGACAACCCAAAAAAACCCACAAAATGGCTCCAGAAAAACAAAATTTGATACGAAGATGTTATTTACACTCAACACGTAGTCAAGTTTGTGCACCCGCTTCAACACTTTTAGCTTTGCAGCTAGTTTTCTGCTTTAAAAAGGTTGTAAATAACATTTTTTCAAATCAATTTGGGATCTCAGGGATTCAGGAGACTTGGATTATGTTGGATGAGCTGTATGGAGCCATATTAGGTTTTTGTTTTTTTTTACGTTTTAAAACAAGTCCTCAGCTACTTCAGTTGTTTAGGAGAATGCCGCAATGCTATTTTGCTTTGAAACTCCAGAAATGTTTTGTGGACTACGACTTTTCATCGGCACAGGGGTGAGTAGATAATGATTGAATTTTCATTTTTGGGAGAACTTTTCCTCTAAACTGTCTAAAAAAGTCATAAAAACAGATTTATAGGAACAATTTGACATCTTGAGAAATGCACATGTTCGCTTATTTTGCAGAGAGTTGGACTGATACCAGTCTCTTGTTTGTCAGAACCAGTAATTTTCCACTGAAGTCATGTAGCGTTTACCCAAATTGCGAATAGACAAATCGGATAAATACCCAAAGTATGGCTGTGTCATTAATCATCAATAATGTGGATATAATGACTAAGTGGGTAAACGTAAGTATTAAAACAAGTAGAACGGTCTGGTGAGTTCAGAAAATGACATCACTTTGCTGTAAGTGGCCTTTAAAACCAGGAGAAGACGACACTTATCCATAATCTAATCGATATATTGACCAACCCCTAAACAGGATTAACTAGGATCCCTTCGTACACATAATAAAGTGTCTTTTACTCCACCAGCGTGGTAAAGCTGCTTCAGTGGTGTTGGGTGCTGAGGGCTGGTCAGACACATCTGACCCCTCTGAGCTGATGCTGGGTGGGTTTGACCCGCCCCTGCGACCCCTTCCTGGTTCCCTCAGCCCAGAGGGACACGAGGATGAGGAGGCTGAGGACGAGGCGGTGTTGCTCTGGGTAATAAAGAAGTGCTAGTTAGTGAACCAGAGTGGTGTGATTGTCCCGACTCTAACTCCAAACCTGCACTCCCCTCTCAGAAGAACGGCCACATGGGTAGAAAGAAAAAAAACAGCTAGTGGACTAACATTTGTGTGACCCATGAGAAGTGCTCGGCATGGGTGTTGACAAACTAACAGAGAGTCAGTAGGATTCGTCGCTCCAGCTGGGTGAGACCTTCTGGACGACTGCACCGATGACCTTTCTAAATATAGATCACTTCAGCAGCTCAGACTCTAACAGCACTCGAAGTTGTCCTTTAATGCACCGTGATCCAGAAACTGTGACAATAGAAAAGTTTGTTTTAAGTCCAACTGAAATCAAATGGTTCAAAGATGGCAACCTCTGTATTAATTCATCATTCCTGTAGTGTGACATATATCTGTTTACGTCCTGTCCCTCTACAGCGACGTTATGTTCACCTATAACCTTCGTTTTTTCATCCTTAACTTACTTTAGTTTTCCCACCTAGCTTTGAATGTATTGTTCGTTTTTGTATATAGTGTTTTTAATTATTTTGATAATCACCTCAGTGTCTCAGACAAACATTACCAACATTAGAGGTCACTATGGCTCTTTCCTGCACTCGGGGGCCTGAAAGAGCTGCCAAAAATTAAAGTGACTGACGTACACTGTCCTACGAAAGTGAGCAGTAAAGCTCCGACCTCATTGCTCATGAACTCGACGGTGCTTTTCTTCAATTTAGTAGCCAGAAAAGTTTTTGTCTCTTTGGAGGAAGCTAAAGATACAAATAAGTCAGATTTGCACAACTTTAAAATGGGTTAAAAAAGATGTGGATGGAAACTGACTAAGAGCTGGAAAAAGCTGCCTGCAACACAAGAACCACAGACTTTAAACAACCAGCTTCATATTTCCTGCTCTTGATCTGAAACATGGCTTGTTGAACACCAAACCAAACATTCACCAAAGAAAAATGAAAGTTTGCAAGTTAGATCAGCTCAGCTGCAGCGCAGTAGACGGCATGTAAATGTACCTGCAAATGTTCTTGGGTCTGGTTTGATGCCGGTGTGTCGTTTACTCTTTAGAAACCAACCAACAGCATGCTGTCAGCTATCTCTCCAAATGACTTTTTTCTTCTTTCTTTAAAGAAAAACAGTTGACAATGAATTCAAAACAAACTACATTATTTTTGACGGCACAAGGAGGTGACTAAATGTGATTTCAGTTGGACTTAAACGTCGTTTTAGATACATATTATTTAAAATTACAGCCTTTTTTTGTTGTTCGACGCATGAGCGACTTCTGCCAGCTGCATGTGTTGTCAAAGTCTGTCAGGTGTTTTTTTTGTCAGTCAGTGAATGTGCCGAGTGTGCCGAGTTAAAAAAACAGAGTTTAAGCGTAAAGGGAGGAGGGAAGGGCGAACATATTTATTGGAACAAGGCCTGATGTCTGACTTAGAGTTCATCGTTTGCCACCAGGAGGCGATGTGCGATGAGGACATGCCTGCTGTGTTCCAATATTTTACCAAGGTATCCTCACTTCCTTCCCTTCCCGTCCTTCCTTCCTTTTCTCTGGTTTTGTTTCCTCTTTGTGACGCATTTGTCTGTCCGCAGGAGGCGTTGTGCGATGAGGATGCGGGAGGCCTGGACCCAAAGGACCCCAACCGGCCCCGGTTCACCCTGCAGGAGCTGAGGGACGTCCTCCACGAGAGGAACGAGCTCAAGGCCAAAGTCTTCCTGCTGCAGGAGGAGCTGGCCTACTACAAAAGGTACTTACAGACATATATTTCAAGCTGAGGAGATGGATTTTCACAATAGCATGATTATGGCGAAGTTGTTGCTAATAATGATGCTCTGTTTCTGCAGCGAGGAAACAGAAGATGAGATTGTTACTCCCAGTCCTTCTCCCTCACCTGAACTGAGGACTCGCTCTCGTTCTTCAGCCCAGCCAGAGTCGGGAATCAAACGCCTGTATGTTGTCCTCACATGCCTCCAACTGCATTCTCAGACACATCTGCCCATAAAAACACTTGTTCCTCACTTTGAGATTCAAATCACAGTCACTCAGATTACTTTGCATGCGCTGGGTAAAGGCTAATTAAAATGGTCCCTGCATGCTCAAACATGCACAACATTACTCTTCAAGACATATGCAAATGAAATCTTGGCTCAAGCTTGTGCTTCATGAGAGAAGTCACATCTCTTCAACAGCAGTAACTGACATTTGGGACAATTTAAGACTGATGACATCAGCTTTGTGTCTGTTTGAGTATCATCTGATAATATTCGACTACCCTCCATGTACACAGGTAGTCACACATTTTGAAAGATGATTGATTAGTTAACAAAATGTCATCAACAAGAACCACATTTGCACCAAATTTAAAATGTAACTACAAGACTAGTTGTTTCCAATTTAAAAAATGACTTTAAGTGATTATAACTGGAAACAGCTCATGCACACGCCCGTGTGTGTTTGGCCTGTAATAACACAGATATATATATGTATTAGGAAGGGGTCATGATTATCTAATATTTGAATAGTCGTTAAATTAGAAACATTCTAACACTTCATGCGACAGTGGTTTTGTCTGGAAACATTTATTTTCCCTTGTTTTTACTGGCACCTGGAAATAACACGATACCTCCAGGTACCAGGTTATTACAGGCGTTGCTAGAACCACGTTATTATTACCAGGCTCTGGCAAAACATGTGTAGCACAGTCTTTTCCACATGAGGTCAATATGAACAGCAGATCATTGAATAATTCCCGGTTGACTATCGAATTGCATTTTTGATTGAAATGCCCATCCCTAATACGTATATATTTATATAAATATATGAAGGAAATAATATATATAGGGATGTGTACATATGTATGTGTGTGTATATATGTGTATACATATATATGTATGTGTGTGTGTGTGTGTATAAATATGTGTATATGTATAGATATATAATGTAATATGCACAGAGATATAAATACCTATGAGTACCATAACATAATGTAGTATGTATAAATATGAGTTAACAGGATATGAATAATACACATCAGTACTGTAGCTGTGATGTTGAACACGGTGCACTGAGCCTTCTTCAGAACCAGTCACCACTCTGTGTGCTTGTCATGTTTTGGTCGTGGGGCAGGTACATCACATGACACACACATGTAATCATGTTGTGTTTTCTCGTTCCTGCACCCCTTCTGTTTTTCTACCTTCACTAAAATGACTTAAGGCATGATGACTTCTCTTGTTTGAGTTGTGACGGGAACTTTACTTGAAGTTTGGGTGGAACAGAGGTCAAAGGTTGATGTGGTCCCTGTCTCCCCCCTGTCCGCCCCCCCTCCTCCCTCCTCTCTGTTTATATCTCTTCCTGTTTGTGCTTGTGTGTCTTCACCTCTGTGTAACAGGATCTTCACAGCCATTATGCCGATGGTGGCGGCTGGTTTGATCCCAGATGACCCCACTTTACAGCCAATCAGACGTCTCGTATCACTTGTATGACTCTATATTCGGTTGGCTTCAGAGTCTGTCACTTTCTCAGCTAACAGCTTACATCCCCTTGCATGTGCCGGGGCCGCTTTTTGAGCCTTTTTTCCCACCTTTGTAGTATTCTGATTGGCTGATTGTGGGGCTGTCTTATCACAACCGTAGAGTGGGATGATTGTGGATCGTACAAATCAGCCAGTCAGAATATAAACATGTAGTCTGTCTCGTCTTTTCCCTCACTGACCACAGTAACAACTCAACGTCTGAGCTCTAAACTCAAAAGAATAATTGAAAAACTAAAACACTTTGGCTAGAGTTAGTGATTGAAGCTAATTCAAGACTTAATGTTTATTAAAACAGCACTGATCAGTTTTCAGAAAATGAGTTAATTCCAGTTATAATCTTCTGAATATTTTTTGTCATGCATTAAAGGAGAAGTTCACTCAAAAATTAAAACTCAGTCATCATCTCCTCACCTCTGTGCTGATGTAAAGTCAGGTGAAGTTTCATAGTCCACAAAACATTTCAGGAGCTTCACAGCAAAACAGAGTTGCAGCATTCTGCTAAACAACTGAAGTAGCTGGAGACTTGATTTAAAACGTAAAAAAATGGCTCCACACCCTCGACATGCAGTCCAGCTCGTGCACCCACTTCAGGCGAGATGCACGCTAACATGTAGCAGCTACGGTGAAGTATTCAGCTTCAAAAAGGGTGTAGATAACATCTTTCAAATCAATTTGGGATCTCTGGGCTTCCAGAGACTCGGAGTTTGCTGGACGAGCTGCTGTATGGAGCCATTTTGTTTATTTGTTTAAACATCTTTTCACTCTAGAAAAGCCTTCAGTGCCGTTCTTTGCTCTTCTTTAAGAAATGTTGTCCAGTTCTGATAAAACTGCTGCTACGGCTAATAATCGCTTCTCGCCGTCGTCACATCTATATCACGCCTGTAGCTGCCGCCTCCATTTCCTCAAAGGATGCTGACTAGCCACAAGTGTATATACCTTGAAGCCGGCATGATGGACTTGCGAGATTACAAACCTGTGATCTCACGAATCCAGCTGCCTCGCAAGTCTCCATCTACTAGTTGTTTAGGAGAACGCTGTTTTACTGTGAAGCTCCAGAAATGTTTTGTGGACTACGAAAACTTCACCTGACTTTCCATCAGCATGGAGGGAGGAGATGATGACTGAATTCGCCATTAATGTGCCAAAAATAATCCAGTTCGGATGTATTGATGTTGTTAAATGCCACATGTTGCTGTAAAATGTAACACTCTAACACGGCTTTACAACCTGACATCCACTGCACACACGACAGACGTGTAACTGTAAACCTGCTGTCGTCACTGAAGACATCTCCTCTGTCTCCTCTCCATCTTCTCCTCTCAGGTTTAGTTTCTTCTCACGCGACAAGCAGCGGGGCTCGCAGCGGAGTGGACAGTTCGACGTCGGCTCGTGGGCGGGGAAAGACGACGTGTACACAGAACAGGCCCAGGAGGCGTTACAGCACATGTAGTCACTGGAGAGGACTCGAACTCCAAAACTCTTAACACTCCATGTCCATCACTCGAGGCCGGCTTGTGGCGCGTCGACTGCTCACCAAAACCACCACTAGTGACTCACACCGCAGCTGAAACATCGTGTGCTTGAGGTGAGAAGGCCGACAGAAAGAAGAGTGACGGATCAGCTTGAACGAGGCTCCAGCTCAGATAAAGAAATCCTTAAAAACCTCTTAAAAAAAAGTTTATTTAAACACCTGAGAACCATACTGTTTATCTCAGAGAGTGATGGCACATACTGACTGTACAACTTTAGAAATAGAGCGTTTTTGGTGCCTGAAGGGCTTCACAGAGTCAGACGTGATTTCTGTAAACAGAAGAGCAGAGGGTAAACTCAAGTTGAAGGATGGAAAGTGGAAAGTTGTTGCAATCCAAGTGGTTATACGGAAGCCCTGAGAGGACAAGAACAAGAAACATTCTGCTGATTTATTTTCTAAGTCTGATCTCATTTGTCCTCTTGTGGATCAAGGATCATTTTTCTAAGTTACTTATTTTTGTCATACATGAAAACGGTTGAAAAATGTTTATTTTGTCAGAATCTTTTTCTTTTTTTTAAGCTACTTTTTTTCCATCTTGTTCCACTTTAAAACAAGTGGTAGTGTTAAAAAAAATATTTTCAGAAACCTAGAAAATGATCCTGGCAAAACCTTTTTTTTCACCTGTTTAGTTTTTTTTTATGGATGGAAAAAAGTAACTCTAAAATGATTCTGACAAAATCAAATCACCTGTTTTCACATATGAATAAAATTAATTAATTAAAAACTTATTTTTTAGAGTTTTGATCAGACTTTTTTTTTTTTTAAAATGGATCACCAGAATCTTTTCTTCCTCACTTGCCTCTCTGAGCTTCCGTAGGTTGATGATATGTTGGTAAATGAACAGAGTAAACGCAAGTGGATGAAAATTATGACACAGATGAAGGCGTGGGACACAAAAGTGTGCTGCAAATGATCCGTCAGAACATCTCCAGATGTCGACTTAATGGAAATGAGTTTTAAAGGGTTTCATCTCACGATCCCCATCGAAATATAAAGCTAACCTGCAAAGAAAACACTCAATCACGGCAGTTTTCCACTCACTCACAATAACAGCAACACTTTTGTGTCCCACTGATTTATTTAAAATTTCTGTCCTTGTTCATGTGGGCAGCTAGTCGGTCCGTCACCAGCATTTTGCAAAACTATGCAGCTCTACAAATATAAAGATTACGAGGCTCGTGTATAAAATGATGCCTAGAAACACAATTTAAAAGCTGAGCACAGACCAAGATGAACTGCTTTTATTTATAACATATATCGTGCAATAAACAAGCAAGTATGGAGGCCCATTTCTGCCAAGAAAAGAAAAAAGATGTCATGATTTGGTGTGATTAAATAATAGAAAATACTAAGAATTTTATAGAGTAGAGCAGGATTTAGTTGCAACAGCGCTTTCTAGTATTCTGTAATACCGGCACCTGTTTTCAGCACGGATGATCTGGTGATGTGAAGTGTTTACAGATCCAGTCTGATATTTATGATTTAAAATCTGGATGATTTCATCGTTACTTTCTGAGCTGGACCACAACAACCAATAGGAGACGCTTCCCGGAGCAGCTGACAGCGCTGACAACATTAGCTAACATACTGCTGCTGACCGAAACATAAAGTCTCACCTCCAGCTCTCTCTGAAGAATAGAAAACCTGCGCTGACTGTTTAACTTTTTGGTTTTTCTTCTTCTCCTGGCAGAAATGGGCCTCCATAAGTGAGTGAGCTCTTCTCTCTCACACACAGTTATTATTAAATGAACACTAATGTATCCGCTTCCTGTAAGAGCAATAGTTTATTCTTAAAAAGTGCCAAAGATGTCACAGCACATCATATATAATATATATTTTCTCACAATAACAGCAATATCAGAATCACCAGCTGAACCGAAGCAGGTGATTAATATAAAACTCTAAACAGCCCCGTCGGTATTAAACGAGCTGCCTGTGTGAAACTTTCCCTCTGAACTTATTTGTGTTTTTAAAATACCTGCGGAGAAGCACATTGATTTTAGTCGTCCGTCTGTATTTAGAGGAGAGACCGACTGATTTAAAACCTGATCAGAGCACATTTAAATGATCAGTCCTGTGATATTGCATAATTTTAATATTCAACAAATCAAATGAAAAGACCAAAGACATGTTCCTTTATTACCATTAACACACACACACACACACACACACACACACTATAGATTAACTATCGATCAGTATTTTTACGTTCAGTAATGACGACTGAGAGAAAACCACGATGATGGTTTACAAATGAAACACTACCAGTTGTACTTTTTCTTCTTCGCCGTTCTTCTCGTTGCATCAAAGTATCGATCGTTACTACGCCGATTGATGGATAATTGTTGGAGTGGAAATGAAGCTTGTGTTTGTGTGCGCCTGTTTCTACAATGACTAATATTTATATTAAAAGAGAATCGGGCGTACGCACAGCGCGTTAGGACGATATCTTAAAAAGACCAGGAGCCAGTGTTTTCTGGTCTGACAGCCACAGACAGAGTAGAGAAGTCAGAAAGTCTTGAGATATTTGTTATATTTGGTCTTTTCATGAGATAATTTAGATAAATAAAATGTAAAATAATAATGTTTTAACCTTCAAAATCATGAGTAAATTTGGCATATCAATAAGCCACTGAGATGTATTTTATTTTTAAAAAATCAACGAAAAGGCTTATTTACTTCTTGGTAATAATAGTTAACAAGAAAAATGAATTAATGTTCACGACGCAACATTAAACACATTTTTTAGTTTTTATAAACCTTCCTGTTTCATGTGTCTACACCCCAAATATCTGAAACCTTCAGCAACTTTCAGCAAACCCAATACTGACAAATACACAGCAATATAATATGCACCTGCAAAATGAGATTTTTTTTAAGAACTGGAACAGTTTGTACACGTTGTGCTTATAGGCATCATTTATACAGAGCCTCAAATACGAACCTGGTTTTAAAGCCGTGTTGTCAAATTGTAAATCACATAAATATTCCTCAGATTTTTGCTCAGGAGGCTGCAGAGAAGTTAGAAACGACCGAAACAGACTGAAGTTTTTAAAACGGTGAAACGAAGTGAATAAAGCAGAAGTGCCGAGTGTGGTTTATTTAAAACGTGCTAACTGATGGTTGCTGCTTCTGCTTTTGCCTTCATGCTTTAACACTGACTCATGTTTCACCCCTGAGAGGCCACGAAGAGCCGACGTTATCTTCGTTTATACTCACAGCGAGGTGAATAAATGAAGGTGACGAGTGTCGGAGCAGCTCACCTGTTCCACATATTCAGACAACATAGTGATATTTATTGCAGCAGTCTCATTCTGGACTACACCTGGAAGTCAAAGGGATCGGGACTATTTAGGCATGAAAACAGAGAAACGTAAAAAGGGAAATGTAGTCGAACAAGACGACCTGTCAGTGTTGATCATCTCTCACCTGTTTCCCTCATTAAAATGGATATTTAAACGATGTAATGAATGGATCAGTGCTTTATTAAACGAGCTGTCTCCTCAGTAATAAAAACTCTGTAATGTTTGAGGTGTTTGTCTGTTTTTTTAACAGTTATCACTATCGCTCTTTAAATCCCCCTCCGTCTGTTTTAGCTTCCGTCTCTTTAAGACCCCTCCTCCTGAATACCCAGCTCTGATTGGTCGGCTCACACACGCCTGAGGCAGCACCACTCACAACAACAGAGCTGTGATTGATTAATTATTAAGTGCCAAGCCACTGCAAGGCATAAATTATGCAAATGGTGTGACTCTGACATAGTGTGATGTCACAAAGTCACAGAATTAAAGGCGGGACTGCTGACGAGGCGTTTCAGGAGCAGTGTTTTCTGTGGGAGAGAGGAGCTTCTGTTTTAACCTTTTTAACTTACAAGATCTTTGACGTGCACAAGAACCAATAACACACCGAGAGAAAGGAAAAAGTATAATAGGTCTCCTTCATTTTTGACTCTTGGGACACCGAGTGATATTACTTTTTTCACACTGGCCAAAATGACCCACTTAAGCCCGTTAACGTCTGGCTTTTGTGCGTAATGCGAACGTCAACAATCAGGATTTACTCCCGGGTCAGTTAACCCAGCCGTAGTCACGGGTGTTCATCGCCTCCGGCTCGGCTCGGCTGTGATGTGAACACAACACTCGGGTGAACACGCTGACTTACTCTCGTTTCAGGCGCGATGCTGTGACGCGTGTTGGAGTTGTTGCCGTCGGCTCGTTAGAAGTAACCGTTGTTTGTGGCCTCTGTGGTCCGAGCCGAGTCAGCTGCCTGTGTGCAACTCTGAGATCGGAAAGAAGAGAGATGTCTCACTCACTTAGTAACTTCTGTTATCAGCTCCGGTTTTTAATTCAGAATATTATTGATGAAGACTTTTTAACTTGTCGTCTTCTGGATCTGCTGATAGCTATTGTTCCCTGTTTTTATGGCGCGTTCGTGATGACTAACGGTATGTGAATAGGGGAAAATAAAACAAAGGCAAACTCATCCACTGGTAATGTGAAAGGAGTTAATTGCTGATTATAAGCAAGTTTACCCGTGTTTTACGCAACTTCTGTACTTAAAACTAAAATAAAATAAAAAATAGAATAATTTCTTCCTATATAAGAAAAAATCAGATTCACACACGTGTTATTTGCATATTACATCTTTATTCATCGATGCCTAAACCCCAGCATTAAGATTTATTCAACGCTACAACAGCAAAGATCTATTATTATGTCCTAGAATGGCCAACAGGTCAGTTTTGCCCCTCAGGTATTATTGCATTAGTTCTACGTGAAGATGGAATAATCCAAAATGTAACGTGTTTGTTTAAGAAAGGCTCAAATGAAAACATTTCACACGTGTGACACGATGCTACTGTAGAGGCGGCAAGAGGGGGAAGAGTCAGACCTGTATGTGTTACACGCTGTGAAACTCGCTCTCTGCATTAACACTGATGAGACTTCTGTCTGCAGATAAAACCAAAGCAGTTTGTTTTTTTTAACACTTTTCTGGAAAATCTCCTGTACAGCATCAACAGCCACAGAGAGGATGGAGAACATTTGGTAAAACAGCCAGGTCTCGATATTTAGCAGAGTTTAGAGACAAACCCGCTACAAATCAGTAAAAGTGAATTTCAGAGGCTCTGAGGGAACAAGTTTGACATTTTTGGAAGATGCCCTTATTCACTTTCTCGCCCAGCGTTAGATGAGAAGATCGATGCCACTCTCATATCTGTCATTTGGATTTGACGCCACAGTCGGGAGGTGATTAGCTTAGCTTAGCATAAAGGCTGGAAACAAGGGGAAACCGCTACCGTAGCTCTGTCAAAGTTTAAAAAACAAAACCCTTCCAACATAAGATATAACAAGTCAATTAAAGGAAATGTTCATCACCCGATGGAAAGTGAGATGAAGTCTCGCAGTCCACAGAACATTTCTGGAGCTTCACAGCAAAACAGCGTTGCAGCATTCTGCTAAACAACTGAAGCAGCTGGAGACTCGATTTAAATCTTAAAAAATGACCAAAAAAAACATGAAATGTTTCCATACAGCCAGTCCCACGTAACCCAAGACTCCAGAAGCCCCGAGATCCAAAACTGATCTGAAAAGACGTTATTTAAACCCTTTTTTAAGCTAAAAGTGTTAGCGTGCACCCTGTCTGAAGCTCGATGTGAGTCGAGGGCGTTTATTATGTCTTTTTAAAATCAATTTGGGATCTCGGGGCTTCTGGAGACTTGGATTACGCCGGATGAGCTGAAGTGAGACATTTTGTTTGATTTTTTGACATTTTATAACACGTCTCCAGCTACTTCAGTTGTTTAGGTGAATGCTGAACTGTTCCTTTAATGAGCTTTAGAGTTGCTGGTAGGTTTTTTTTTTACCTCGGGACGGAGCCAGGCTAGCTGTTTCCACCTGTTTCCAGTCTTTATGCTAAGCTAAGCTAACCATCTTGTCGCTGTAGCTTCATATTCAACAGAAAGAGTTGAGAGAGGCGTCGGTCGAACTCTCGGCAAGAAAACAAATACATTTCCTAAAACATCAAACTGTTTCTTTAAGACGGAGCCCGAACATTTTGCCACAATAATCGTACCAAACTCACAAATCTGTTATAATTGAGATATTAGCAATAACGCAGACAGCACCTTTAAGAAGAGGACGTGCTGTACAACAAAATATAAAGGAATGTGTTATCCTGCCAGAAAAAGTGTGCGTCGTGTTCACCGGGAAGATTTTTGTTTTAAGTTGCTACTTAAAGCCACATAAAAGAAAAGCGTCAGCACACAAACATTTGATCTCATCGTGCTTGTACCGAACAACTGAATTCAAATATGGAATAAATTAATTTCTATAGTAAGGATTGTCCTAAAGCTCGTCCTGTCACTGTATTTAACTTTAAACGGCCAGTGATGCTCTAAACTTTTTGTTCTTTCACCAAATCCCTTGAAAAAGACCAAAACCAACAAGTGTTGTGTGTTTATCACAGTCTGATACATCTTCTTCCTTTTAAAACACACACTGTAGATTTATACCCGACTCAATCTCAGACACACACCGTCCTGCTGCCACAAATACTCACTACAGCACCAAATGTGGATTAATCCGCCGCTGGAAATAGACCCAATATATACACTATTTCCTCCTCTGTGTTACAGTGAGCAGCTGTTTTAGGGATTCATTAAGCTTCTTTAAAACTTCTGTGGGTTTGGAGGTGAGAGCCACAGACAGGAAGTCGGGAAATACTGAGAAACAGACGAACACGCTGTTGGTTTTGGTGTTTTTATGGGATTTGCTGACAGCAACAAAAATGTAGAATATTAGCAGGCTTATGCCTTAAACAGATTTATAATTCTGATTTAAACACGTCCAGTTAACGAACTAGAGGAGGAGGATTCAAATCCATCAAAATCACAACTGCAGCACTGCATGTGGTCATTTTTTTTTGTGGTAATTGGACAAAAGTAATCTGATTATTCAAGCTAAAATAGTTAATACTTAAGTGAAATGTTATTTCTATGAAAAAAACAAAAGCACAGAATTGGAAATTAGTTTTTAAAATATTGTATATACTTATATATTTATATCTATATTACAAATTAGCTAAAAGAAAAATAATAATTTGTCTGTCAGAGATTTTCTAGGTGAAGATAAATCAAGATAAATAAGATTAAAGAGCGAGCGAGAGAGAAATGTCTGATTGGAGCCGAACCCTTTGAGGTAAATTTGACCTTCTGGCTACAATTCATGGAAAACACACTTTTTGAAAAAGCTGCTAAAATATAAAGTTAAAAAAATGACCTGTTGGCGGTTCAGCTGTTAAATACTTTCACATGGAACATCTGGTTGTGAGCGGGAAGAACAGATGTGTAGAAAACCTGCAGATAGTTTACAGTAGGAGTGTAAGAGTTCACCAAACACAGTCGGCGCCGGACACGTCGGAGAGGCTGGTTTAGTGTGTGAGCGTGTGGACAAAAAACATATACAGGACAGATGCTTTCAACGAGTTTGAGATTTTGGAAATACACTTCTTCACTTTCTGAAGGCTCATTTATGCTCACTGTTCGATACAGACCTCTGTCTGTACTCGTCTGCTTTCTTTTTTCTGTTTTCGAGCAACTTTTCTGAACTTTTGCGGACAAAATTGAGAAGCACCACCAGAAATCAGGCCCCCAGGAAGAGCGCCAGGCTTTGAAGCCAACGTTCGTAGTGGCAAAACTGCGTAATAACATCGTCACACGATGCCCTGTGGCCCAAAAAGACTCTTTCCCATAAGCTAACATTGTGAAAGAAGCGTCTGTAAAATGGTGGATGCATTTTTTGAGCGTCACAACCAACGAGAGAAATGACCCGTTTCACTGTCGAACAGCCGATTCAATTATTTTATCCCCATTCAAGTTAGCTGGGCGCTAAACCGGAAGTTAGTCTGCTCGGTTGTCGGTAGTCTCTAGTGCACACGCTCTATGGGCCCCACAACACGGTATTTTTCACAGCCGGGAAGTCGAGCCATTTTGGCTTCAAAGCACCACTGAGCAGCTTTCATAGAGTTGAACGAGGCTCCGCCACCAAGGCTGTGTCCAGATGTAATTTTACATCCTTGCCAGAAATCACGGGGGGAAGTGTAGCTAACAGTGAGACGACCATCAGTCATCATACATCGTAGGACTTCTGATGAAGAAACGCCTCCAGAAATGAAAGAACACACTTCAGAGAGAGAGTAAACACCTGATTTCTTTTATCGACATGTTGTTCTTCCCTGGATTTTGATTTTTGGTTTTCTTCAGTGATATTTGGTCGAACATGCCCCGTTTGGTCACAACGTCATTATTTTTTTGGAAAAACAAAATCAGGTGTTAAACTCCTCTCTGAAGTGTGTTTCTGGAGACGTTTCTTCATCAGAAGTCAGACGACGTAGATACGTTGGGTTTTAGTGTGTTTCTCCATGCGTCTCCCATAGACTTCAATACAGCCGACGCCACAGTCTGGAACCAAAGTGAGAGTCAGTGACGTAATGACCCTTCATAAATGAGCCTTTACTGTGAGTTAGATGAGAACTTCAATACCTCTCATGTCTGTGCATTAGTTATGAAACTACAGCCAGCAGGCTATTAGCTTAGCTTAGCATAAAGACTGGAAACAGGGGGAAACAGCTAGTGCGGCTAACATTAACAGAATCAGCCAAACAGTCAGTTCGTCTTTGGTGGATGTGATTGTTCTGGCTACGTTAGGTCACACTACTTCGAGTGTAGCTTAACTTTTCATCAAAAGTCCAAACATCTAATGACCGAGGCTGACATGACACGAAGTTTAGTTTATGATATGATGGAGAAAAACATTTTACTTCATTAAAACAAGACTGGAGTGGAACATTTTCCCCATTTCAGATGAATATTTAGTCACAGCTTCGTGATAAAAAACCTTCTAAAGTCGACATCTGTTCATAGAAGTGAAAACTTTTGACATGAATCAGTCTTTTTTGCATTTTGCTCAAATTTGTACGATAATACTGTAAAACAGACCTGAGATGAAGGCTTAAAGGTGCAATATGCAAGAATTTTAGTTGAAAACATTCAAAAATTAACAACAGGATGTGAAGAAATAACAGTTTTGACATTGTGACGTCTATGTGTTGTGTTGCAGAGATATCTACTGAAGTTTGCACGCTAACTAGCTAGCCCCGGCTCCCGTGCTGGAGGTGTAAACACCAACACTTCCCCTGCCCCCTAATTGTTTTGAGAATGATTTTGACAGGTGGAGAATTCTCACATACTGCACCTTTAAATTTTTTTCCTGTTTTCCTTCATAATTCAGCCACAGAACATGACAGGGGGCCTCTGATGGACTACAATCCTCCCCTGCACGAGGAACAAACACAATGATGCCCGTTAATGATGAGTCTGTTATACTGAACACAAGACTGAGTGTTAACTGATTCACAGAGAAAAGCTTTTGCACTTCTGTGGATCAACAGGTGTGTAGAAGAAGATATGAGAGATCGGGAATATTAAATTAAGCTATTTTATGAAGATTTTGTGGGTTTGACGCTCTGGTCAGCTTTGACATTTGAGTGAATGAAACTTCTCATCTAACACTTTGTAAGAAGGTGAAAAAAACAATTTCCCCAAATGTTAAACTATTCCTTTAAAACACCCTTTGATTTGCGACAGAAAGCCAATAAATATATTTACATAGTGCAGAAATATAAGACAGTGTTGTGAGTGAAAGTGTTTAGATTAAAGTGAATTAAAAGTGAAGTCTGACAGCTGAGAACTGAGTAGTTAGTCGAGATCAAGCCTATTTATATTCCTATATCTTCCTTGTATTTAAACTAACAGAAAGTTCTGTACGTAGATGCTTTCGAACATTAATTACATGATAAATTATAAGTATTGTGCGTCTTAGATATTAAAAAATACAATAAAGGCAAAAAAAATCTTTTAAAAAAGCATGAAAACTGAGAAAAAATATTAATTTGATCAGTTTGTGTGATTGTTTGAGTCTGTATATGTTGAACACTATTTTATTTTACACTTCAAAAAGTAAAATACTTTGATCCAGTGTCACAGTTTTTATAATCAGGAGCCAAAAACGCCGACTGAACCGTGAGTTTGGTAAACTTTCACACTTCCACTAAACAAACGGTAGATTGTGAGTTTTGATGGCTGAAATCAAACTTGAACAGAATGTTTTTGTCTTTTTTAAAAAAGGGTTTGTAATTTGCATCTCTTAGTTCTTGCTGATCCAAAAGGGCTCCGGGGCTGTAAATATAAGTATTGCTAACTACTAATTAAGAAAAAGCAGTATAAAAATGCAGAGCATTAACTACCACCTGCATGCTGTAGAAGCATTGGTCTATAGGTAATACAAAATGTACAAAATAAATGTGCTGCAAAACAACCAGAATGTTTCATATACACATAAATAAAAAGTACAGATGTCATCTGACAAGGCAGACGGACCTCAATCGAAATGTGATCACCCCCCCAACACTTAACCCCCCCTCCCACTTCCTACAACAAAAAGGGTACACATTCTGTTTCTAAGGCATTTTGTACACTAGCTAATGAGAAACACAAGTGTTACTGTACGTTTCCCTTTTTTTCTTTTGTCGTGGACCCCCCTCGATCAATATTTGAGCCACGGGTGAGCTGCGATGGAGGCTTTACTGCGGTCTCCATAGTCATAGAGCAGCTCCTCACCCTCGTCAACGTCTCGAGAGGCGACGAGGATGAGGTGAGGGACGCCGTTGATGTCGTGGAGTTTGGTTTGGCAGTTTCCGTTTTTACTGTGATTTATCAACCTACCCAGGCGACCAGTCTCTTTTGTGGCGTCCACACTGTTGGAGCAAAAGACAAAGTGTTCACGTCAGAAATGTTAATGCACCTCAACAGCTACCAAGGGTCATCAAATCATCAGCAGGAGCTGCCCGACTCTCGCTGCCGGGGACAGATGCTGGTTTTTGGGTGGTGGTGTGACGAGGAGTTGGTAGACAGATGGGATTACAGACGCTTATAAATGTAAAAATGTAAATGTAATAAATGTATTCGCTCTGGCAGTTAGCATTGATAGATATAAACAACAACTAGTCAGCTACAGTACGTCATCCAGTAACGTTTAAATGTAAGAAGTTTGAACATACCAGTAAGTTTTGCAGAGGTACTGGAAGTAGTACATGTAGCAGCCGGTGGCGGGGTTCTGAGCGTATTCGGCCTCCCTCTTTTTGGCGTCAGTGATCTGCAGCAGGTCTCCGTGGTACTCCACCACATACTCGCCTTTCTGGAAACACCGAGTGGCAAACACTGCTCGCCCCTTTCCTTCTATATGTTGCACCTACAAAAACAAATATGAGAGGTTTTCTATTTTGACACACAGCAAGAATAAACTTTACATTAATACTGATCTTATATGTATATAGTTTGATGGGATATTACATAATATAACAAGAATAAATCTCTCTCCTTCTTCTTATATCTGCTCTGATGTTGCGGATTCTGCTTCACGTTCGCTATCTTTTGTCACCATTTCCATCAATTTCCTGTTATTTAATCTCTATTTATCAGTCCCTATTACACATTACATTACAGATTACTGATACTTGCACGTCGAATTGTTACTGCAGATATTAAGGATTTTACCCAAAAATCATGGGTTTATAAGCGTGTATGTTGACCGAAATAATGTACAGATTCTTTATGTGGACGAATCTCGTTCTTCTTTTATGGCAGCTGGAGTCAAACCTACTGAAACCTGCTTTATGAGATAAAATGGCTGATTTCTGAAGAGTCCATGTGTCTCAAACACTGGGAAGTAGGATAACAGTTTATCCTGACGTGTCCTCAAGGCGTCACCAGTGTGCGGACGCACATAGCAGGTGGTGGCGTCTGTTTTTTGACACCCAAAACCGCTGAGTGTGTGTTGCTTTTTGAATATTAGAGAAAAACACTGAACGTACCTCCATTCCTTCTTCTATTCCCTTTGTGATGAGATCATCTATGTGCTTCTTTTCTTCACACTGGTAACAAAAAGGAAACATGAGATGGCGTTACTGAAAAAGAGCAGATTGGATTTCTCTCCCTCCTCCAGGTTTTGAAAAGCAGTCCACTGGTCTAACGTTTCACTCCTGAAAAAAAGTGATCAAAATCATCGAAATCTTCTTACTTTTCAAAACTTGGTGCCTACATTACCCACAATGCAACTCAGCCACTGAGCGACATCACTGGATTTTTAAGACTACATGCAGCTTCCTCTGGAGTCAGAAAAGGCTTTATACTACTTATTTCACATATGCAGCAATACTCACCAATCAATCAATCAATCAATCAAGTACCTTTCAAACAAACCAAAATTCAAAGTGCTTTACAAGTGATTAAAAAAAACAGGAGACATAACATCTGATAATACTGATGATATAATATGTTGTATGTAAGAGAAGTGATTCCATCTTACCTTGAGCTCTGTTTTACTTTTTCTTGAGCTTCGTCTTATTGGATAGTAATCAGTAACTTTTCGGTTTTGAGAGTTTTTCCCTCCGGCACTGTAGCGGACAAAGAGAACAATAATTATTACACCTGTATGAACAAAAATCACACCATCATGTTGTCTTCTATGATCCGGGCGTGCGTACATTCTTAGCGTGGACTTCTTTCCTTTGACCTTGAGGCGGACTCCTCTCCTCTGGTGGCCGTGCAGAGCGCTGTTGTTGTTGGCGTGGAGGGGAGCGTGAGATAAGCTGTTGCTACGGGGCAGGGAGAGCTCGGCGGGGGAGCGGCGGCAGTAGAGCTGCGGAGGCGACGGCTGTTCATCTGACCAGCAGGGTGAACACTGGCTGTAGCTGCTCTCCATCTCTGGGAAGTCAGTCGTCGAGTCTTTTGGTGTGGCGCTGATGGTGTTTGTTCTCCTGCCTGAAAGGAAAAAAACAACAATATATTATTCTGGTGATCCTCGCTGCCTTCCATTACATAATCTACTGACAAATAAAAATAAATAGCAGTCTGTTTGTTCTCACAGTTAAACCACTCTCCTCCTCAGCTGGAGATGAAGCTGCAGGCCTGCAGCGAGGATACTTACCCTCTCCCTGCCTCTGAGCTTCGTTCTGCTGGCAGCATATCGGAGAGCACCGTCCCTCCTGTGTCAGCTTGATCGTCTTCTCATCATGAACTGGCGATATGGATTTGGTGCAGCTTAAGACAGTGACTGAATGACTATTGCATACAATCTCCTGTGAATGCAGAGAGAAATGTATCCAGTCCATGTTCTTGCCATGTGCAGATGTGGTTTTACAGTAGCATGCTTCAATTTTACATTAAATAAATCAAGACAAGAAAATGAAGAACACAATAACACAAATATTCAGGAGACATACAGACACTAAAGTAATTAATTAAGACATCTGACCAAAAGATAAACCAAACTTAAACCCACAGACATTCACTTAACTCTCACACAGGACACAGAAAAGCAGCAAATCGTCACATATGAAAAGGTGAAAATAGGGTTTATCTTCTGGTTTTGCTTGAAATATGACATTGAAATTGAAATTATTAACACAATATTAAAATGTTCGCCTGCTTAATTTCTATCGATCTTTTAATCAGTTGTTTCAAGGAAATTAATTCTTGAGAAAATCTACAGTGGGTTTTAAATTCAGAAGCTAAATCTAACAAGATCTGCGCCGCTGAATTTTTCACGCAGGACTAAACAACCAAAATGTGTTTGAAAGAAAGTAGAAACTAGTAGAGATATATTTTTTTGTAAAATGACCTTCCTGTTGTTAATTTGATTACTGTAAACATTGAAGCAACAACTATTTAAATTAATACATGTTGCCAAGTTTCCTCAGGGTGTCTTGGATGGTCAGGACAAATTTCTTCATCAGCTGATTGTTTTCTGCCTAAACAAACTAAATAATCAAACTGTCTTTGTTTTCATGACTGAACAAACTGACCTTAAAAGGACAACACAATTTCATACTGTTTTACTTTGTTTATATGTGGCGGACCCTGCCACCTTTCTAGCTTCAAACATTGTTTAGGGACCTTATTTTCCTCTGAGAGCAGCTTGTTTATTCACTCATGGAATAAAATACATATTTCTGAGTTTGTATTATTACCTCATTAATGTTAATATTAAATTTCTTCTACAAAACAACACAGTGCCTCTTTGACAATAAAGAGTATTTTATAATTCTGTTATTTCTTTTATTTAAAAACTAAATCTTGATCTGAAAAATCATCTGTCAACTAAAAGTTGTGGAGTCAAAGTGTTTTTTTTTCTGTCAGAAATGTAGTGAAATGTACTCAAGTGAAGTACAAGTACCTTAAAGGTAATATAATTACAGTATTTGAGTAAAAGTACTCAGTCGCTCTCCAGCAGCGGTGGGTGGGGCCCAGAGGAGGGTACCATGCTGGCTCCACACCCACCCATCAGTCCCTTTAAATCCAGACTCCAGGCACAATCAGGCCTCTCAGATCATCATTATCCACCAGCCAAGTCTGCTCAAACTAAAACACACTTCAACAGCTGCCTTTAAACTATAAAAACCCCTAAAAACAGCAGAAATTGTTCGTGTTTCTGTCTCGTCTGCTGTCAGAAGCACCGCTCGCTCCTCAGCTAGCAGCCACATGTAAGCAGCTAACGTTAGCAAGGCACTTCCAACAAAAAGCCCCTCGTCTGCAGCTACTGTAACTACACCAACTTACAGTAAAAACACACGTGATTTCCTCCTTTTAATCTGAACACGTTAGGGTCACACAGTTAATCCACTTCAGCTCGCTTCCCTTCGCGGTTCCCGACCTGTGCTCGCAAACTTACCCCGTTCATGTCCGACTTGTTTTCGTGGCTCCTCGCTCGGCTGTAGCCGCTCGTTTCGAGGAATAAATCAATGACGTTTGGTGCCAGTTCAGAGATTAACCTCGCCCTGCTCGTGCGGCAGTGCCCTCCCTGCGAGCTGGCCCCCTTCCACGGCGACTGCGTGTCCTGCTGTTGTTTTTAAACTGCCAGCAGCTCAACCGATGAAGCCTCCACAGCTCCTGGCCGCCATTTTTCTCCGTGTGAATGAAGGAGGGGAGCGAGGCGGGGAAATGTCGCCCCCTGCAGGCCGGCAGCGGCACTGCGCCTCAACCCGCCCCCTCCTGTTTGTCAAATACACACTCAGAGGAAGTATTTCCACCCTTTACTGCAGTATAAGTACTAATACCACAGCGTAGAAATACTCCGGTACGAGACCTGCATTTACAATGTTCCTTAAAGGAGCACTGTGTAGTTTTGGAGAAGAAATTCAAGCTCAAAATAGAAGAATGAGGTAATACTAATTATTATATCATCATATAATTATTATTGTACTTCTATGTATCCTTATTTTCACTTAAATTTGATTGTATGTGCTACCGTTTGATTTACCTGAACTTCTTTCCTGAATAAAGGTATACAAAAAATACATATATATTATCATTGTGCTAATTATATTAACTTTAAAATACTTGTACTTAAGTACATTTCACTTCATTTCTAAGGGGGAAAAAATACTTCTACTCCACTACTTTTATTTCACAGCTAACTTTTCAGATCAAGATTTAGGTTTAAAAGAAAAAAAAAACAGAATTATAAAATATATACACTGGGCACTGTGTAGTTTGGATGATGAAATTCAACGTCAGAATTTTAATATTTATAATAGTAATCAGGCGATCATACAAACTCACGTTGAATCATTTCTTATCAAACAAATAGAGTATGGTCATAATGGTGAAAGAAGACATGTTGTATTCAGATATCTCCCTGGACTAAGACACTGAATGCACTTACAAGGTTATTAGGAATATTCTGGTCCAAGACTGTTTCTCTGACCCAATCAGAAGAAATCATGTTCTGAAGTAATTTAAAGATGACGAGGTTTGATATGCGCACATTTGCCGTGTTGAATGATAACAACAAGTTGTGTTAATAAGTCTAATATGTAAAATAAACAGAAGGTGAAAAGCAGAAGCAGAAGAAGAAAAAAAAAGGAAGAGGACAGCGAAGAAGAATTTCTCCCGACGTCACTTCCTGCCGAGACTTCGCGGGGTCACGTGACGTTGTATTAGCTCGCTGACTCTGCTATGTTTGTCGTTTGTGCTAACCTTTTAGAAAATGCTAAATTTCTCGCCCGCGTCGCTTCATCGCGGTGGAGGGACGCCCCGCAGCTGCCCGCAGACCCGTTTTCATCGAGGCTCGTCGAGGAGTTTGACGGTAAAAACGCCCGCTGTCGGCCTGCACGTCACGTGACCAGCATGCGGCTGAGCGTTTGATAAAAAGATGGCGTGAGCGCGGCGGAGCGAAGAGGACAACAAACCCCAACTACTGATCGCTGCCGACCGCGAGCCGGGAGCGCCCGTTCAGCTGTCAAGTAAGTCGACTGCAGCGCGGGAGCCGATTTAACACCGACACCTCGGGGCCGTGAACGACGCAAAGTTGTGCCGACACTTTGCGGAAGTGTTGAATTGTTTATTTGGTGTTTTGGAGGCTGGGTGAACGCGAACGCTAGCTCGCTCCGCGCTGCTAATGTTAGCTAGCGACAAGCAATGACACAGTTGCGCGAGAGCCCCGTCAACAACATCACAACAATGCGAGGGGGGCAGTTAGCTAACGCACCTGCCCGTGCCTTGCCCAGCGGCCGTGGAGGTGGATTTAGGCCGGGAAGGACGCGCCGTGACACCCAGGTGAAGGTGGTGTTTTTGTAAACTCGGTGTTGCCGCTGTGTGAAGCGTGCTAACGTCATTTATTAGGAACTCGTTATCAAGATCAGGCAGCACCAGCGTAACAAGCTAGCTTAAAAACTCCGTTGCGTTTCAAACAAAACGTACACTTAAACTCAATGAGAGACTTAAGTTGGAAGGAAAACAAGCAACCCTCAATGTATGTTCACATGTGCGAGATACAAACGGGAACAACGTTTAAAGCTTCTGACATTTGTGGGAACAAGTAAGTCTCCGTGGTTACCGTCACTAACATTTAACAGATTTCTCCCCTTTAATCTCGCAGCTGCTGAGTGTTTGCCATTAGCCGCGTTAGCTTCCCTCTGTTAGTTCGTAAATGCGCAGCTAAACGTTGACTGTCGTGTCACTGACACGAATGTGAAAGTGTCTTTGAGTTTCAGCGCGTTAGCTTTCGGTTAAGTGAGCGAGCTAGCGGGAGCTAAGCTGTGTCACCCTGGTCTAAGCAGGCCGGTTCCTCCGGTGCGACAGCGTCCAGGCGAGTGTGAGCGACTTGCGAATTAACGTCGGCTTTATTGACCATTGGCGTGTTTGTTCTGACTCTACACGGTTGGTGTTGTGTTTTTTAATATAATTATTAACCAGCTGAGCTTAACGAGGAGTCGAGGGGGCGGCGGGAGGAGGGGGAGCTCCGTTGAGTCAGAGGGAGCAGGAAGTTGAGCAGCGCAGTGGAGCAAACACGTGTTTTGTTTTGGGTCACTTTGGAGCAAGTCTCGAACCGGAGCGGTTGTGGAGACGTCGCTCTGGGACATGGATAACTTATATTCTTCTGTCGTTAACCTCGATTTTTAACTGAGTGAAGTTATCGCAGTGTTAACTTGCGTTTTTTTTTTGTATTATTTTCATTTTTTCGGGCGTGCGGTGCAGGAGGAGACGCAGCGAGGTGAACTTTGAATATTTTAGTTTGGATTAGATTGAAATAACTTCACATGTGTGTTTTTTAAAGGTTGATATTTATATACCAGATGTAAAAACGTATCGCTGGCTTATTTTTCGTCTGAAAACGGGGTTTTGACTTTCAGTGGCATTCAGTTTTTGATGCCACACGTGTGCTATACATGTGGGTTGTAATTGTGATTTTTAGTGCATAAATTTCGTTATGATCACATTATTGTATTAGTTGTACTTTGTAAACATGTACCGTGCATGTTTTCATTCATTGCTGTTGAAATCAACGGGATGCAGGACATGGATTTTTTTTTGTGTGCCAATACTGATAATCAATAATTGTCTTCTACTAATGACTGATTTAACATTTTTGGATCTTAAAAAGATCATAACTGGTAGTTTATACACGCCTGAAGGTGAGACGGACCATGTTACCGTGAGCAAAGATGGATGATTAAATATTTCATCGCTCTGATGAGATTTGCTGTGTTAAAACTCACTTTTTCCCTCCTCCCTGAACCCTGAAGAAGTCTGGTCTCTGCGTTTGTTTATTCGTGGACTGAAGCCGTTTTTCAAGATGTGAAAAGCCATTTGTTGTGTCGGATTTGATAAAAATTTAATTTATTGTCCATCTCTTGCATCCTCCAACCTTTAATCTATTAGATTTTATGATTATCGACGTGCTTGTGTTTGTTAGCGACGTCTGGTTCATCCAGTTGTTCAAGCAGAGATGAGTCTTTTTGGAAACACTGGACAAAAAGTAACTTAATTTGGGAATAAGTAGGCAGTAACCTGTAACCTTGAACTCCCAACTGTTACATCGTGTTGTGAAAAGTTTAGAGTTCGGTGAAAATGGCATAAGACTGCGAAGTTTGCTCTTGATGTGTCACTGCACGTTTAAATTTAAAATTGAGTCGTATCAGCTTAAAGTTAATGTTTTAATGCCACATTATCCTAAAGCTGTATTAAACGTCTTCACCCTAGTGTTTCCTGGTGGTAATTATTGTTGACACTGCTGTTGCAAAGACAAAAAAGATTCTGTCCGTTTTCCTTCGTCGTAAATAACAAGAACACAGGACAAAATGTTGTTTTATTCAATCATTTAGTCGATAATAGAAATGGTTTGCCAGTTAAACTTCCTTTTCCCGGGTGTGCATTCAATATTTACCTCATAGTATAGCATAAAAATGTTTCTATTACCAGTTATAGATGAGATAAAACTTTATTAATGCAGAAGGATATTCCTAAATCTCAATGGAAATTTAATCTAATATCATGTACAATAAACTAAAGTTGGATATTCACATTCGAGAGACTAGAAACTGCAAATTATCTGGACATTTTTGTGTGAAATGTAACATGTACATTCATTTTCTATCAAAATTGATGGGATGTATTTTCTGTTGACCAACTAATCGATTAATCTCTAACCATTTTTATTTATGATCAAATATTGTCGGCACTGTAAATGATAGACATTAACGTAAGGACACATGCGTTTGTCTTGCAGATGGATCCTGGACAGGATTTACTTCTCGCTGCCCTGAGTGAGAGCGGCATTTGCCCCAATGATATTGGCCTGTTTGACGTTGATGCTCAGGATGTTGCGCAGCCCTCTACAACCCAGCAAGTAAGATTAAATTCAGCTCTGGTTCTAGACGTGATTTATGGATATTTTCATAGTTAACGTTCTGTTTTCTGTTCCTCTTCCAGTCTATCTCCATCAGTGCCCTGGATGTTGGTGTGGGCACAGAGTCAATGGACGTTGTTCGAACGGAGCCTCCAGCTCCAGTCCCTATAGTTACTATCAGGGTGAGATGACCGAACATTAACTTTATTAATTATTGAAGACACAATGTGATAACGCTCCTAATGCTTTGTCTCGTGGTATTAAAATCCATTTTTCTCTCTGCCTAATGTCTCCAACAGCACAAACCTCAGCCATCAACCACCACGTTTGTCTTAAATCAGCTGAATCAGTTGCCGTCACTTGGAGCTACTGTGACCAAACAATCAGCCGCAAACAATATCAAACATACCATAACTGTCACCAAGGTGGTCCATGTTGCTAACTCAGCCCTGCGAGGTTCCTCGACCCCCTCCTCCACAAGTATTCCTGCTTCAGTGTCCACAGTAGTGCCTTCAAACAGAGATCAGGTACATTTGTGGAAAACATCTTTTCCTTCCTCAGAATCGCGGTGAAATGAGAGGACAGCAGAGTATTTCTGTTGGTTTTGCTCATCATACATTGTATTTTTCTTTTTTAGCAGATTCAGTTGAAAGACCTCCTTCGGACCGGCAATGTGAAGAGCACCGGTCCAAAGGGCAACAGTCTGATGGAGCTCATGAAGCTGAAGCCTCCACCTGACATCACTACACCAGTAGCAACGGCAACTGCGACAGGTCATTTATTGATATTGTTTGGTTTAATTTGAATGTGCAATTAGATGCGTTTGTTTTTTTGTTCATTAGAGCTGAGGACTATTAATTTCTTCTATTTCTAATTAATATTAAGTAAGCAGATGTGATATATGGTTTGAATCACTCCCATTTTGGGAACCTTATAAGACATTTATTGAGGTTTTAGGAGAATAGAAATAATGAGCTAAAAGCTGTAGGGTTTGGTGTTAATTCTTTGAGGGCTCTGCTCTCCAGATGTGTCTTTCAGGTTTTTTAGTTAGTTGATGATATCATAGATATCTCTGGTTCAAATCACAGCAGATAGCATTTGGGACTTTCCGTTTATGTTTAGAGCAAAGCAGGTCGTCCTTACTCTTCATATGAGGCCAAATAAAAGGAAAATATCACTTAAAATAAAGAGGAATTGATGGTTTAATGTGTCTTAAATTTTAAAGCTGAGGGCCCTCTCCGATCCACTTTCTTTATTAGTTTAAAACATTAAAACTTAATGAGAATTTCTAAACTGTTCTCAGTCTGATCTGCATCTTTTTTAATAAATGTGCGACCTAACAATTATTTTAATACTCAATTTTCGTACACAATGTGTGTGAAAATGATGAAAAACGGACATAATCATTTCCTTAAGTCAAATCAGCAGTCCATAATCCAAAGTTATTGAGTTAATTATCACATTACACGAAGAAAAGCATCACTCATCAGCTAATTCTCACATTTAAGAAGCTTTGAAAGGTAACGTTTGGCATTTGTGCATACATATTATTGTAATTGATTCATTTTCTGTAACTGCGGCTCTAAAATCCACAGTGACATTAACTAAATAATGAGATGGTGGAATAACCAAGCTGAGATTCAGCAGTCTCCTCAAAACAATCGAAAATTCGAACATTGGTCAGAAACCTGAACTGTTTCAGTAACATCTCTGGTCTCTTTTGGTGTTTCAGGTGAAATGAACAACGGAGTCAAGAAAGAAGTTTTGGGGAAAGATGCTGCCAGGATCTGGATTAATGACAACATTAAAATGCACAACTTCACACATCCTCTGGTAAATATTATTTCACTGTGACAGAAAGATGCTGAATTCTGCTAAATGTCAGCATGTTGAAGACTGTTTCAGGAAATGTTTATAATCAGAAGGATATTGTGAGAACACGGTGTCTCATTATGTTGATGCGTCTACAGAAACTCCCAGGGATGAAGGAGGAAGACGAGCCTGAGGAGGAAGAGGAAGATGAGTTGGGTCATGCAGAAACGTACGCGGAGTACATGCCAATGAAATGTAAGTGTGACTGCTGCTACGAACTATTATTTTCATTGTTGATAATCTTTGATTATCTTAATCGATTGGTTGTTTGGTTTATAAAATGGTGAAAAATGTCGATCAGTGTTTCCCAAAGCCTAAGACGACGTCCTCGGATGTCTTGTTTTATCCACGACCCAAAGATATTCAGTTTAAAGAATTAAAAAAAACACATGAGGCCCGTCAATGAGTATAAAGGTTAGCTGTAAGTATATGTAACAGCGAGGTGTGGACATATGTTTATTCACCAAGCCACTGTGAGAGCAGTTGCAGAGCAGTGCTGTGCTGAGGCCTAATGAAAATGGACGGAGTGATAACAGTCGTGCACTGCATCAGTCTTGATCGATGGCTCCCAAATCAAACAAACTCAGCCTGCTGTTGTTAATTTCCTGATCCACTGACCAGTCACTTTGTCATTGCAGTAAAAGTTGGTCTGCGGCATCCTGACCCTGTGGTGGAGACCAGTTCCCTGTCCAGTGTCAATCCTCCAGATGTTTGGTACAGAATGTCCATCCCAGAAGAAACTATCGACCGTGGCTGCCTGTCTGCTCTGCAGCTGGAAGCCATCACATACGCTGCTCAGGTAAAAATGCTTGTTTTCTCACAACGGAAATAAAAGAGTAGATTGAAATAATAAAATGTGCAAAAAGTAAATGATTTTGTGTTTCACAGACAAGAGGAAAACAAAATGTATCTCTAAAAACTGCATTTAATATTTAATTTTATGTCTTGCTGTACTTTTTACTGGAATTGTTATTTATGTAGGTTATTTTTCCCAGATTTCATTTGCAATGTGTCTTGAATGAAGTGCCCTGTAAATAAAATGTTTATTTTTTTAAATAGTAAATTAATTCAATTTAGTCATACTTAAGTAAAAGTAAAGATATTGTATTAGAATATTACTTTGATAAAAGTGGAAATCACTCATATGAATAGTACTTGAGTAAAAGTCTTAAGTATATCTAATATCAGATACTTTAAGTATTAAAAGTAAGTTAAACACATCTTTACACGTATGTATTAACTGCATACTACGGGTCGACTCATCATCAACCTGGCCGATTATCAGATCGAGTATATTTATCTGATTGCCAATAAAATAAATTGATTTAAAACATTATTACTTTGGGCCTGATGTAGCATATAATCTGCAAAGTAACTTCAGTCATCAAATAAATGTAGTGGAGTGGAAGTATAAAGTACCAGAAATTAGAAATGCTCAAGAAAAGTACCCCCCAAAAAGTATAGTAGTAGATTAACTATACTTGGATGCCTTTCACCACAGAAACTAATCAAATGACTCGAACTAAAATACATTTTAGAGTGAGGCTGACGCTGTGTGTCTTTTGGTTCTTGCAGCAACATGAGACATTCCTCCCCGGTGGTGATCGAGCTGCGTATTTGATTGGCGATGGAGCTGGTGTGGGGAAAGGCCGGACCATTGCAGGGGTCATCTATGAGAATTACCTGTTAGGCAGGAAGAGGTCACTTTGGTAAATACGCAGAGTCCATTAAATATTATATTTAAAACACAGAATTACAATCTGTTACCTTCCAAATAGATATACAGAATTACCTCCACTGTATCACTTATATTTTCTCCTCTTCTGTTCAGGTTCAGTGTCTCAAATGACTTAAAGTACGACGCTGAAAGGGATTTAAGAGATATCGGGGCCAAAAACATCCAGGTTCACTCACTGAACAAGGTAAGACATGTTCATGATACAAGGATGCAACAATAAGAAGAGTTTACTGGCTTCATTATGTCAATGTGTGACTCAATTCCTCTTTTACATTTTCAGTTCAAATATGGAAAAATCTCTTCGAAACACAATGGGAGTGTGAAGAAAGGTGTGATATTCGCCACCTACTCTTCCTTGATAGGAGAGAGCCAATCAGGAGGGAAGTACAAGACCAGATTTCAGCAGCTCCTCCACTGGTGCGGGGAGGACTTTGACGGAGTCGTATCCTTTCAAGGGGACATCGGTTCATAGAAAAGATGATCTCAGGAAATCATGACTGCTTTGCTATATTAAGGGAAGACACCTCAGGTGAATAGGGTCACATTTAAACTCGTACTGTTTTCTGAAGTTTTATGTTCAAATACGCAAATGAGTCACCGTCTCATCTAACATGGGTCGTTAATTTCACAGTTTCAAACGTTTCTGAACTAATTTCCGACGTCATCAGCTCAGCCAAACTCGAAAGAACAACTTTTCCAGTAATGAAGGTTTTTTTGATTCTGACAGTTGGCTTCTTCTTTTAGGCTTTGTTCAAAAGAGCGGTGCTCCGTCATTTTATTATCACATCAAACTGCTAAATGATGAAATGAATTTAACGACTTGTGGTTATATTGCAGTAATCTGCCCACACTTGTTTTTGGTACAATCTGCCCAGACTTGCTTTATTGTTTTGTAATGCTATTGTCAGAAATTAGTTCAGTAATGTTTGTGTTGTGATATAATGTTTAATACGCTAAGGAGCTAATATTAAAATTTTGCCCGACACCAAGAACAAGATGACGTCATATAGATAGGTATCGGACGAAGATTAAAAAAGTAGAAGTTTGTACATTATTTCTATAAAAAATTCCATGAGCTTAACTGGGAGGTTCATGGTTGGTTGGTGACCCATATGCAATCATTTGCATTGGGTCATAAAAACACCTAAATGTGTGTTTTGGACACGTTGTTTCCACTAGTCTCAGAGAAGACACATTTTCACCTGGAGTGTCTTCACTGAATCGAAGTTATTTAAACAAGATCCTTGTAAACCTTTTAAGAAGTGTGATGACTTTCCTCAACCAGATGTCTTTAGATTGTCTATGACGAGTGTCACAAAGCCAAAAATGTGTGTCCAGTCGGTTCATCCAAACCCACAAAAACTGGACTTGCAGTGTTGGAACTGCAGAACAAACTCCCCAAAGCTCGGGTCGTGTATGCAAGTGCTACAGGTCAGTAGGCAGAATCACATAAGATCTGCTTTTTGAATGGATTGTCAGTCTCAATGGTAAATTCTGTAAAATGTACCTTTTCCATGTTAGGTGCCTCTGAACCGCGAAATATGGCCTATATGAATCGTTTGGGCATCTGGGGCCCCAAAACTCCCTTCAGAGAATTTGGCAACTTTATCCAAGCTGTTGAGCGCAGGTAAATGTCTCTTTTAGCAGGTGAAACAACTTTTCACAAAAGGAAAATCAATACCTGAAGGCTTGACGGGCGGGGAACAAGTCCTAATGTTTGTTTTTTACTTTCAGAGGTGTTGGCGCCATGGAGATCGTCGCTATGGACATGAAACTGAGGGGGATGTACATCGCGAGGCAGTTGAGTTTCACAGGTGTGACTTTCAAGATTGAGGAGGTTCCCCTGTCTCAGAAATACATCCACATGTACAACAAATCAGTGAGGCTGGTAAGCACATAAAAATAAGTGTATAGAAATTTATTTGAAGCTCACAAGTTAAGTTAATAAATTAATTATGTTCTCCTGCTTCTCCCAGTGGGTGAGTGCACGTGAGAAGTTCCAGCAGGCTGCGAACCTGATGGACGCAGAGCAGCGCATGAAGAAGTCCATGTGGGGCCAGTTCTGGTCGGCTCACCAGAGGTTCTTCAAATACCTCTGCATCGCCTCTAAAGTCCGCAGAGTGGTCCAGCTCGCCAGAGAGGAGGTGCAGAACGGAAAGGTGGGACTAATGTTGAAATATAACGAGATTTAAGGCTGCGGATTTAATTGAATTAAGATTATGATCTCAGTTCTATACTCTCAGATCTTGTGTTTAATGTGTTAACACAGTTTTCCCTAAGTTTGTGGAAGACCTAGTTGCACATATGGGTTGGGCGTCCTCCCTCAAAAAATGTTTGTTTTTCAAAAAAAATTTTTGTTTCCAATTTGGATGTGATGATAAAGGCTTCAAGAGTCTGCATGTTTTAGTTTTAGACACCTTGAAAATGCTTGAATTTATGTTAACGTGAACGTAAAAAAAAGCTGTGCAACCTGCTGCGTGAAACTGTAATCACAGAAGATGACAGTCGGAAGCATCTGTGTTACTTCGCATGCAAATGTAAGAACACAAATCTTTACAACCATCTGAAATTAAAAGAAAGACACATAATGAAGCTCTCAATACCAGCAACACTACAAGACTACAAAGACTTTGACCTGTAACCTGAGCCGAAGATACTCAGGTCCTCATGCTTTGTTACACAAGAGCTACTCAGTGCTTTCCTGAAACACTTGATGTTGTGTTAGCTACCCTAAAGTTATACACGCGTAACAGTTAATTGTTTATCAGTGTCCTTGTTGTATAAAATACTGACGAGCTGTTTCATCTGCAGTGTGTGGTGATCGGTCTTCAGTCCACTGGAGAAGCAAGAACACTGGAGGCTCTGGAGGAGGGAGGAGGAGAGCTCAATGACTTTGTGTCGACTGCAAAGTACGGACAGGCTGAAAATGATTTCTCTCACGCATACATTTTCCTGTTTATGATTGTGTGTCACTGTAACAAATTGTGTTTGTTGCAGGGGTGTGCTGCAGTCCCTGATTGAGAAGCACTTTCCAGCTCCTGACAGACAGAAGCTGTACAGCCTGTTGGGTATCGACCTCTCAGCCAAGAAGACGCCCTCTCCCTGTGACACGGCAGCACAGCAAGAACAGAAGGGCAAGAAAAGAAAAGGTAATAAAACTCTTAAGATAATGAACTTATGAGTCTGTCATTTCTGTTCAAACATTATTCACTTCACTCTCTGATCATGTTTCCAGGTTCAGAGGTCAAAAAGCAGCAGCAGAAGAAGAAGCCTCGCAAGCATGGCGGGCTGTCAGGTACCAGCTCCGAGGAGAGCCAATCAGAGGAGTCGGACAGAGAGTCCGGTAAAGACAGTGACGACAGCTTCAAGTCTGTCAGCTCGGCAGATGAAGACGATGATTTCAACCCATTCAGAGACGAGTCTGATGACGATGGGGAAGACGGTGAGACTTCTGAGGAAGGTTGTTGAAGTTAAGTGAAGATGTTTTTATATCCAACTCAGTGCTAACAGCAACACCTTTATGTCTTCATCTGCATCAGATCCATGGCTCATCAGAAAAGAACCAAAGAAAGGGAAAGAGAAGAAGAAGAAAAAGAGAAGGAGGAGTATCGATCCAGACTCCATTCAAAGTGCCTTGTTAGCCTCTGGGCTGGGCTCCACCAGGCCTGCTTTCACTGCCCCTGTTAACCCCCCCAGCGCACCTGCGATAGGTGAGCATGTTACCACACGGCAAAGCAGAATTACAACACTCTGATTGAGCCGTCTGACATTTAATGAATGTCGTGTTTTTACTTGTTCTTAAGTCAAGGCAGAGAGTCAGGATAGCTTCGTAACAGGAGACGACGCAGTGGAGCAAGCCCAGAAAATGAAGAGAGAACTGCTGGATCAGCTCGAGGAGGTCGCTGAAGAGCTGCCGCCCAACACTCTGGACGAGCTCATCGATGAACTGGGGGGACCTGAAAATGTAGCTGAGGTATGAAAACATATTCTTATGTAGCTTAAAGGGTTTTTTTGTTGCTGTAGTGTCTGTTTTTTTAAAGCAGACTCTTTAAAGACTTTTTAAAGTTTTTTGTTTATATCTCAACTCACTTCTGTTTCTTCAACTGTGCTTCAGATGACTGGCCGCAAAGGTCGCGTGGTCAGTAATGACGATGGCAGCATCACGTATGAATCTCGCTCTGAGCTGGACGTGCCGGTGGAAATCCTCAATCTCACAGAGAAGCAGAGGTTCATGGATGGAGAGAAGGTAAACAAAAAGTTATTGTGGAATTTGAATCATTAGTCATTAGTCAGTCGTTTCACACCCAAAGTTCAGTTCATTTGGCCCAAGGGATTAATATTTATAGCTCGGCAGCAGCTTTTCAGGTCGTCTCAAGCCTGGTTGTTTAGTCCACAACAGCCAAATTTACAGGTTTCCTATCAGCCTAAAAGCTTCAGTGTGAAAGCACCTCTAGTCGTAACAAACCAGTTTGCTTCAATGAATCAGGCTCATAATCTCTGTTACTGTGTACGGCCAATAGAGCAATTTAATTTGCCTCTAGCTGATCTAAAAATCTTTGGACAGGGCTGACGGACTTTGTCTTTAATGTCTTTCTTTTCCTTTTCATCCAGAACATTGCCATCATCTCAGAAGCTGCCAGCTCAGGTATCTCGCTGCAGGCCGATCGTCGAGTGAAGAACCAGCGACGGAGAGTCCACATGACACTGGAGCTGCCGTGGAGCGCAGACAGAGCGATACAGCAGTTCGGTCAGTAGATATTAACGCTTGCAGCCCTTCTCAAATCGATCATCCTGTTGCATGTGTTTCATGTAAATAAATGAAAAAATAAACCTTCTGCTCTTGTTTGTTTGGTCACAGGGAGAACTCACAGGTCGAACCAGGTCACAGCTCCAGAATATGTCTTCCTCATATCAGAGCTGGCAGGAGAGCAGAGATTTGCTTCCATTGTAGCCAAAAGACTAGAGAGCCTGGTGAGAACTAACTGAATGTATAATCATCATCATTTTTTGTCTTTGAATTTGTGAAAAGGTAATTAACTGTTACGTTCCTGTTTTACAGGGAGCTCTCACTCACGGAGACAGAAGAGCAACAGAAACTCGAGATCTGAGCAGGTTTAATTTTGACAACAAAGTAAGTACATCAAGCATTTGTCTGAGAAGTTCTTATAGTTTTATTTATTTGCAGTAACTCACTCATGTTTATCTTTGCTACAGTACGGCCGAAACGCTCTGGAAATTGTGATGAAGTCTATCGTAAAGCTCGACTCTCCGTTAGTGTCTCCACCCTCTGAATTTAAAGGTGATTTCTTCAAAGGTATGACTTGTGTTAGATTATTATTGATTTCTGTATATTTTTTTTTATCAATCAATGGTCATCTCTGCCTCCGAGTGATAAAAATATATTTCTTCTATAGAAATTCAAAAAGGATTAATAGGTGTGGGCCTCATAAATGTGGAGGACAGATCTGGCACACTCTCACTGGACAAAGGTGATTTTTAAATTGTTAAAAGTTGTGACATTGCTGTTAAATGTATGTTCCCCTGAATCTAATGTATGCTCTTTGTTGCTGCTACAGACTACAACAACATTGGGAAGTTCCTGAACCGTATTTTGGGCATGGAGGTCCACCAGCAGAACGCCTTGTTCCAGTACTTCGCTGACACACTGGGAGCAGTCATCCAAGAGGCCAAGAAGAATGGCAGATACGACATGGGCATTCTTGGTAAGTCGGTCATTATTCGCACTGTTATTTTCCCACAGTTTTCACAAATTCAGAAGCTAAACTGGGACAGAGGACAACTATTAACTGGGACAGAGGGCCTTTGTTTAATCTTTAAGGTATCAACTGTTAGTAAAGATCTTTGTCTCCATGTCATTTCTTAGATCTGGGCTCTGGTGATGAGAAGGTGAAGAAGGTGGACTGCAGGAAGTTCCTCACACCGGGCTATACCACATCTGGACATGTGGAGCTCTACACCGTATGTTCATATTTATTTAAACACCATTCTGACCTCCCTGTTCTCTTGTAAGATATGGTTGGATCGCAGCAGCATTACCTGACTTTGTACCTGTGTGTCTCTTCACAGGTGAGTGTGGAGAGAGGGATGTCCTGGGAGGAGGCGACGCATGCTTGGGCAGAACAGAACGGACCAGATGATGGCTTCTATGTACAGGTACGAGAAGGCTGAGGGTGTTTCTCACTTGTACCACTTTTTTAAACACAGATAAAACTACAATTTCCTCTTTTCACGTTGACAGGAGACAAGTTTGCCTTTGTGTTTTTTTTTCCTTATCAGACTTCATCCAGAAGATGTTAAACTTGTTTATAAAAGTCTTAATCAATAGTATTCAGACACATCGTGGGTTTTTTTTTTCCGGAGCTAACAGAAGTCGCTGAGGAGTGAGACATCTCACTTCTCTCTGATCTCTGATGAGTTGCACTTGTGCAGTACCGATCAGACAGCTGACTAAATCCTACACACAGCTCCTAATTAAAAAAAATAATAATTTTAGCCATTGCAAAGATTATTTTTTTTAAACGGGATTAGGATTTATCTCCACCTTTTGTTTGTGGCAAAATTTGCATCGTGATGACCCGTGTTGGTAATGTAAAAATGTACCAAGATCGTCCTGCTACTTTCAAGAAGCCCAAGTCCAACATGCATTTCATTTTCAGATGAGGAACAACAAGAAAACCGCCATCCTGGTCAAAGAGGTGAACACCAAGAAGAGGCTGTTCCTGGTGTACCGGCCGAACACGGGCCGACAGCTCAAACTGGAGACGTACGCAGACATCAAGAAGAAGTTTAAAAAGGTTACACAACATTCTTTTATTATATTGATATGAGAAGAACATTTAATGATTTACATGTTGAATAATGACTTTTATTTTTGCCCTGTTAGGTCTTATCAGAAGACGCCAAGCAGCACTGGACTGACCAGTACAAGTCGTCAGCAGTAATCTGCTCTCATGCGTATTGGTACGTGCACTTTAGATCTGTTAAATGTCTGTTTATATCTTATATATCTTCTTTTTCTCTGTCAACAATCTCATGAAAGCGCCAACAATGAATGTATCTAATAACAGGTATCGTGTGTGCGTGTATCAAATCCTGATAAATCTTCAATTGTTGTCAAAAATATTAAAAACACATCAGTGAGTCACACTGTAGTTCCTTTAATACAGTGAACACACACAATGTAGTATTTGACTTAATCCCACACACACCGTCCTGCTGCCACATACACTCACTAGAGCATCAAATGTGGATTAATCCACCGCTGAAAATAGTCCCCAACAGATGCACTATTTCCTCCTGTTTGAGTGATTTAATAACTAAAGTGAGCAGCTGTTAAAAACGTACATCTCAGCCCTTTTAAAAATGTAGCTATGTATTTAAAGATTTACTTCAGGGTAAGTCAGAAATTACTGAAAGGTTCGGGATTTGTTGACACTAAAAAATGCAGAATATCACCAGCTTTATTCTTTTAAGCCTCACCGTGACATAAATCACTCATCTTAGAATATGTTTTATTCCATCTTGTATTGTAAATGGTTATTTAATCTTGCTGTGTGTGTGTGTGTGTTATTCTGCCCACAGGCGGGGGAACTGTAAGAAGGCGTCGGTGGGTCTGCAGTGTGAAGTCGGACTTCGGTGCAGGACGTACTTCGTTCTGTGTGGCTCGGTGCTCAGTGTGTGGAATGAGGTGGAGCTGGTGCTCACTCCTGTCAGTGGAGCCAATGTGAAGGTGCAGATAGTCCGCCTCAGAACAGAAGATGGACAGAGGATAGTTGGTAAGTTGAAAGACGGCTACTCCTAAAGAAATTGTTTGACACTTTGGGAAATATGCTAAGGTGATTCCTTTCAGAGAGCTGGATGAAAAGATCGATCTCGCCTCTAAATCCTCATGATCCCCTTTTGGAACGCAAGGCCACTTTCAGCTCCCTTCATCATTCCCTGTCCAAGGCAACATGTTCAGAATGTCTGCAGGTCTTAAAAACTTAAAAGCATTGAATTGATTTCCCTCTAAAAAGGCGCTTAGAGGGCATTAAAAAGTTTTTCTGTCAGATGATGTTATACATCTATAAACCAAAAGTGAGATCCAGATTTTAGTTAAAAATCAACTTTTCTTACAAAAAGAGTCTCATTCCCGACTCATCAAATATTGGCGCGCCGAGCAGCGCTGATTTGCTTTTCCATCGCCAGTTTTACTGCGCTGAATTCAGCCAAGCTGCGCCAGTGATGAACCTGGTCTGGAGCACGGCCAAGCTGCGCCCGCCCCACCTCAAAACAGACTGCGTAAAACGCACCATCTCCCCCTCAAACAAGTGTGTGTTGATACTCAACTCGTGTCTGCAGGAAACCTGAGAGGTTTTTAAAAGTCAGTGTGTTCAGCTCTCAGTACTTTTGTAGCTTCTAACTGAATCTCTTTAGTTTCTCTCGTCCTGTTTGTTCTTTCAGTCAGCTGTTGAGTTTTACTGTTTTACCAGGTCGGCAGATGAGATGGAAAAACGGCAAAAGACTTTTTCCCATAAGCTTAAATTATGAAAGAAGCAGCTGTAAAACAACCGCACAGTGACTTGTTTCACTATCAGAATTTGATCCATTTGGTCCAATAACATTTGGAAAGACTAGAAGAGCAAGATTAAATAACTTTATTCCCAATCAAGTTAGTGGAGGCCTAAACCAAAAGGTAGCCGGCGAGATACTGATCGTACTTTTGATTTCATTAAACAAAAATGAATGATCAGAGTTTCCAGCTTCATTTTTAGCGTACAGACATGACAGTGGGATTGATCCTCGCCTCTCACGCTCACCACAAAGTGAATCAGCTATTTCCCAAAATATCAAACCCTTTCCTTTTAATTTGTGCTGTAAATGTCAACTTCTTCGGTCTCACAGGCTCGTCTCTTTCATCCACAGGACTGATCATTCCAGCGAACTGTGTGTCTGCATTAATTAACAAGCTGTCAACATCGGACCAGAGCCAGCAGCTCGCTGTGCAGGAGCAGCAGAAACGGCAGCAGCTCCACCCTCAGAGTTTCAGTCATGCACCCAACACATAGTGAGGTGGACCGCTCGGCTTCATGGGCATCGATCCCATCTCCACCCCCTTCGAGTTCACATCCCAGTCTGAAGGGATCTGACTCATCAGTCTCTCTGCACTGCAGGCTCCAGGACCGCTGTCCCTCTTGTTCTGCACCCTCACGCCCCCCTAATGTCTCTGAGGGTCGGAGGTGTCACACCGAGCTGTGATGATCCTCAGATGTAAAGCCGTGGTTGTACAGAGAAAAGATTTCAGGGTTTCCTTTTTTTTTTTTTTTTTTTAAATCTCCAGAGACTCTTGTTCTCACCTAGAGAGATTTGACGGGTGACGTTTTGTCCTCTGACATTCAGAGTGAAAAGATTTGTTGATATATTGATCGAGTTGAAACCTTTAGAGGGCGTGTTGGCCTGTGGCTGTCGAGTTCTCCACTCCTCACCCACGCTTTAAGATGTTTAGTCCGGACTACCTGGTATGAAGCAAAGACTTTCTCTTGGTTCAGATCAAAGGTGGAGGAGACAAAGACTGGCATGTCTTTGAAAGTCTGAGATCTAAATAATAAAAATCAGAATTGGGGGAGAAAAAAAAGTATGAGAACTACCTTGATTCATTAAAGGGGAAATCCACCAATTTGACACATTACAGTGGGTTTACAGGTCTTGGAGTACGACTGTTGGAAACTGCAGTATAAAGTCTTATGTGGCTCCAGAGGGAGCTGCCTCCAGTGATGTCACTCAGTGGCTCCGTTGCATTGTGGGTAATGCAGGCACCAGGTTTGGAAATGGAAGAAAAATGTGTGGACTAAAAAAGGTGACGTGCGGCTAAACAGTCACTAAAATGTGTTCCTGAAAACATTTTAGGAGAGAAGTCGTCAATGAACAGGATCGTGGTTCAGATTTGATCAGCACTGTGCAAAAACCTGGAGATCCTTTCAAAGTAAAGCACATAATGAGAATAAACAGCTATGTATCTCACAGACGGAAGTTTTTTCCAGGTACTCGATTGCTCCGTCCTGTGTGAACAGCAGGAAGTGGTCACGAGTGTTACTAAACTATCCATAATGAGTCCAACTGTGTTGTAGGAGTGCAGTGTTTTCAAAACCTGGTGCCCACATTACCCACAGTGCGTCTTTGCAAACTCACATGCAGCTTCCTCTGGAGCCACAACAGGCTTTATACTACACTTCTCACATACACAGTAGTAACTCCCCAAGACCTGTAAACACACTTGAATGTGATAAATGTGTGGATTTACCCTTTAACAAGAGGACATTTAATGCTTAAATACAATCTGATATTAATATATGATGAAAACTGTCAGTTGGTTGCTCCTCTGACATGATTCAGCACTAATGTAGAGAGAGAATCAGTTCTTTGACGTAGAAGAAGTGATGCAGAACTTCAGTTCCTGATTTTCTGTATTCGCTCACAAAGACGAAGCCCAAAAATGTCTTCATTGTGAGAATCCACAAACATCGTAATCGGACCAGTTTGTCTTTCTCTTTCCTTCTTTCTTTTTTTGCACATGGCTCTCAAATTGATTAAAGTTCCTTTTATTTTAGTAACGTAACATTAAAGGATACATTCACCGTTTTTCAAGCCTGTCTTGTAGGGCTGCACGATGCAGTTAGATATTTTTGCTGAAAAAACAATTAAAGTCCTGATGATGTGACATTTATTGGGGTCTGGACAAAAACAAAAATGTCCTCTTAGATCTGGAGAAGCAAAGTATTTGGCCGGGGCATCTCTGCAGATCTACAGAACTTCAGTATAATGCTGTTTGTCACACATTTTGTTATTTCTTATCGAAAAAAATTTAGCTTTTTGAGGAATTAATCGTTCAGCCCTCATTTTCCTTCTGTAATAATTCCTCTGGTTCATACTGACCCTGAAGAGATTCCTTCCTCATGTGCCGTCAGTGGAAGAGATGGAGGACAAAATCCACCGTCCTCTTGTATTAAAAATGTATTTAAAAGTTTATCTGAACTCACTGCGACGCTCCAGCAATCTGAGATAGACAAATGAAGTGGATATCTTTTATGGTTAAACTAATTTTCATACAAAATTCCCTCTTAATGTTTCCGTGTTTAGCTGAAGTTGAGGGACAAAGTAAAAAACATGATTCGTCTCAGACTGCTGAAGCCTCGTAGTGACGCGAGATTAACTACGTTTTTTTACACAGAATGAGGACGGTGACACACTGAAAAGAAGGCATCTCTAAGTGGCTGGTTTGAACAGGAGGAATGACAGGAATCCTAACCCGTTTCAGTGTTTTTAAGACCGACTGAACGGATCGTTTAACAGCAGGGAGTTTTGTCACATTTGCCTCAGTATCAGTACAAACAGCTGCTGCAGTCAGGCGCCTTAAACAAAGCACTGGTGGAAAAAAAATTGGTTATTTTAGTGTCTGTTCTCTGGTGGTTTCTATTTAAAGAAAAATGTTTCCCAAAGATAAATATTGAAACGGTAAGATTGTGTAACCAGGCATTTCTTTTCAGACATTTCCTCACAAATGAAGCAGTGGTCACACTTTAACTTTAAGTCTCCCTTTTAATAATAAATGGTTTGAAGCACACTGTAATGTATCAACAGTTATAACTGCTCACATGAAGACATGTTTTATATTATTACAACTGTATTTTTCTTTGTCATTCATTAGGAGCATCCAGTTATAGCTGCCAACAAGAGGGGTTACAAGGAACAGTTCACCCAAAACTGAAAATTCAGTCATCATCTCCTCCCCCACATGCTGATTTGAAAGTCAGGTGAAGGTTCGTAGTCCACAAAACATTTCTGGAGCTTCAAAGCAAAACAGTGTTGCAGCGTTCTGCTAAACAACTGAAGTAGCTGAAGGTCATCAAGACGTAAAATGGCTCCATACAGTTCATCTGGCGTAATCCAACAGTCTAGAAGCCCTGAGATCCCAAATCGATTTGAAAATACATTATTGCACCATTTTTTAAATTGAAATCTTCATCTCGACTGCGCATCAACGTGCAAATAACGTCTTTCAGATTAATTTGGGATCTTTGGGCTTCTGGAGGAGCTGCGGCGCCATTTTGTTTGTTTTCTCTTGCCCCTTCTTCTTGAAATAAAACTGATTATTCAGACCCTTGATGTGCTGTTAACCCTCACATTTTTAGCTCAACAGCGACAGTGAAGACTTCAGATTTTTAAAAAAAGGGTGTAAATAACGTCTTTTCTAACCAGTTTGGGATCTCGGGGCTTTCTGGAGACTTGGATTACGCCTGACTGAGTCTCCAGCTACTTCAGTTGTTTAGCAGAATGCTACAACGCTGTTTTGCTGTGAAGCTCCAGAAATGTTTTGTGCACTATGAACCTTCACCTGACTTTCAATCAGCATGGAGGGAGGAGATGATGACTGAGTTTACATGTTGGGGTGAACTGTTCCTTTAAAACTACTGTTATAGTGAGTTACAAACCATTTATTAAATGTTTAGTACCACTTATAAAAGAGGACTTGAAGTGTTCCTGAAAATGTTGCACATTTAAAACCACCTTTGGTCTTTACCTCGATGTCAGGTGTGATGTCTGTGACACTAACTGTCATCCAAAGGAGAGGGAACAGATATTTACAATAAAGCAGCCAAGGAAGTGTGAGAACTGTGAAATGCATGTCCGTGTTAAAGACCATCACATTTTGATTTTTAAACAGGTTTCAGAGCCGGTTTCTGCAGCGCTGTGCTCTGCTCAGATGTTAATCTTTTTTTTTTTTATTTTGTGGCATTTTTAAATGGACTTCTGCTCAGGGGTTAAACTCATACAAAGACCCTCTTTGGAAAAACAAAAAGTATCTGAGATGCATGACCATAACTCGAATGCTCCTTCTATACCTCTGCTCAGTGATGTCGCTCTGTGGCTCTGTGGTTTGCTGTGTTTACAGTCGTCACAGCACATGTGTCTCTCTGATTCCTCCGCTTTCTCCAGCCGAGTTGTAATTAAAATGGACGATCGCTTCTGTTGAGTAGTTGTTACCTCCTCAGCCTCCTCCTCAGTCCTATACTGCATCGTACTAGATCTGCACTGGAAGGTTCAGACCAAAGTCTGCATACGTGAGCTGATAATTAAAGTCGACCTGTGGATTAGTTCATGTTATTAGCTGTGTATTCTCTTCTGCTCTTGATTGATGCGTTCAGAAACAAGTAAAAAAAATAGGAAGAAGTCTTTGTATCATACCAATGTGCATTTTGTACACTTTGTAAAAGGATCAAAACTGAGATTCTCCCTGCAGCACATCTCAAACTGTCGGACAGAATTGGAAGTCACGTCTCTGAACTTGAACGTCCACCGTTCTATAAACAAACAGCTCGGTTTTTATTTCGTCTTTCGGGACGTCATGTACCGGGCTGCAGACTTGGTAACTTTGTTTTTGAATGCCACAGCAGATCGTCTCCTCTGAAGTCGAATAACACTTGAAGGACTTGGTTTTTTTTGTTTTTGTTTTCCTTTTATCGTTGCACGAGTTGCACTACTGACAGAGTTGTACAAATATTCAACATGACCTGTACATGGATGAGTGCAATGCTCAATAAAGCTTGGTATACTTCTACCTCCTGGTGCTTTTGTTTGTGATACAGAGCTACAACCTGCCTCCTGACGCATATACAACATATAAAGTAGCAGAAATGGAAACATTTGAGGTAAGTACAGTACTCGAGTACATGTATTTAGTTACATGCCACCACTGTGTATTGTTTGTACTGCTGGAGCTAAAATAAAAACCAAAAATATTGTTAAAAATAAAAACTTCTGAAGCATTTCTTTGTTATACTGGTACTTTTACTTGAGTAAATGATCTGAATACTTCAGTAAAAGTAAAGATATCATGTTTAAACATTACTTTAGTAGTAATACTCAAGTAAAAATCTTAAAATGTCTGATGTTAAACGTACTTAATTATCAAAAGTACAAGTAAAAGTAAATGATACATATATTTACATGTATCTACTGTATACTATGGGTCGATCGATTATTGGATCAAATATATCTAATTAAAATTGTAATCTGTAATCTGCAGAGTAATATTAAAATGTAGCGGAGTGGAAGTACGAAGTAGCACAAAATGTAAACTTCTAAGGGTGAGTACAGTACTCAAGTAAATGTATTTAGTTACATGCCACCACTGTGTATTGTTTGTACTGTTGGAGCTGAAAAACAACTGAATTAATCATTAAAAATAAAATCTTATGATGCTTTTTTTGTTGTTGCAGTGGTACTTTTAATGAAGTACATGATCTGAATACTTCTCCCACAACTGATCATATTTATGTACTGTGTATTATAAATGTTGTGGGTCTGATTTGTGTTATTTGTACTTTGAGCGCTGAAAAACAAGAATTAAAAATCAAAACTGAATACTTCTTCCCCTGCTGCTTTTTTGCCAATTTCATAATGAAACTACATAAAATACACATATTTTTGTTTGTTTTTTCAAATTAAAACACATCTTGAAGTCACCCTCTGGTATCTGCTCTTTGTGTGTGTGTGTGTGTGTGTGTGTGGGGGGGGGGGGGGGTTATCCTCTCACACCACAGGGGCCCCTCAGGTCAGGACACTGGGACACTGGGACACTGGGGGGGCCAGGATTGGGCCAGAGCTCCCACCATGTGGCCTGATGGGACAGACTGAGGGTTTAACACGAGTGGATCCTCCTGGTCACCTTTTTCTCCTTTATTCATGTTAAAACTACAGATTCTCATGTGAAGCAATGGATGCGCCCCCACAGACAAAGACAGGTATCTGCAAACTGCTTCCAGCTGCTTTCTCTCTCTCTCTCTCTTTTTTTTTTATTTTGTGTCTTGTTCCTCTCAGAAAAGCTCACACTTTGACACAACAAAGACATTTTTTCACAACACTAACTCATCCGGGTTAATGTGAGTCTTCACCTCTGGTTACATTCACCCGGGCGGACACGGTTACCGACTTTAAGTAAAAAAACACAAAACACCATTTTCTGACTTAAATGTAACGTAATGTAATGTATGAAGGAGACTTCAGCAATGCGAGGAGGAAAAAAGTCAAACGCGACATTTGAGCACTTCTTTCTAAACACTGCCTTTTTTATTTAAAAAGTCTTGTTTAAAGTCCACTTTTTCCCGGCGGGTGCTGCGTAAATCTGTGAAACCGTGTGTGAAATCCGTCTCTTTCTGCTGGAAATCACGTTTTAACCGTGTTTTTTTTTTTTTTTTTTTTTTTTGTACATGATAACCCGCAATGGATAGTATCAGTGTTAGAAAGCATAGTGGGTGTCAATATAAAGTGACGGCCATATTTGCCGGTGCCGCTGTTGTAAACAAAAAGTGAGAGACAGACGCTTCACTGAATTTCGGGTCATTTTTATTTCTTTAATTTACAATGTCTCTGGGAATGTCTTATAAACCCAATGTCCATCAGCACATTCCGGGAACTTCTGGGAACCAGGGTAAGGAGAAAAAACGGGGGGAAATCAAAGTATCCGTGCGTAAAATCGAGTGTTAAATTCGGGGTCTCGGAGAATACCTGGAGAAAGACCGTGTCTGTAGTTTTTGTCCAGTTATATATATAGGGTCAGATCCTGGGAGCTAGGCTAATTCATATCCGCCATTATTACTAATGTAAAAGAGCGCCATCCGCGATATCAGTCGGCCGAGAAACACGGCGGCGATGCGCGGCGACGAGGCGGCGGTTCGTAAAATGCGATTCTCCGTCGTCCCGGGTCCTGGTCCCGCCGGGTGGGAGCCGCTACACGGTGACAAAAATGTATCACTTGTGTCTTCTTGAGCCAGCCTTGTTCCGTTTCCTCCATGATGCTCCTCGGTCGGAGCTGCTGATTGATCTGCCTCTCAGTTTTTTTATGACTCTTCGAGGACATCTCGCGTCGGAGGGTGAATATTACAGCCGAACAAAGCAGCAGGGGAGCGGCGTGAGGGGAGGACAAAAACCCTCACCAGACTCCGTTCACTTTTCTGGGGATTTAAGGGTTTTGAGCAAGCGCGAAAACTTTTCTGTTTGGGATGAGTCCGGTGTTGCCTAACTTTGTGCCAACAAAATAAAAAAATATATATAGAAAAAATATTTATTGATTAGTCGATTTAAAAAAGAACAATAATGTGTTGGAGTATTACAGCCGAACAAAGCAGCAGGGGAGCAGTGTGAGGGGAGGACAAAACCTCACCAGACTCCATTCATTTTTATGGGAATTTAAGGATTTCAACAACTTAATCTAAAGCGAACAGAAAAACTTTCTGTTAGGTCGACTAGTTGATATAAAAAATGTTTTTAAAAAAACTGAGGAGGACAAAACCTCACCAGACTCCATTCATTTTTATGGGAATTTAAGGATTTCAACAACTTAATCTAAAGCGAACAGAAAAACTTTCTGTTAGGTCGACTAGTTGATATAAAACATTTAAAAAAAAAAAAAAAAAAACTGAGGACAAAACCCTCACCAGACTCCATTCATTTTTATGGGAATTTAAGGATTTCAAGCAAGCGCGAAAACTTTTCTGTTTTGGATGAGTCCGGTGTTGCCTAACTTTGCACCAACAAAATAAAAAAATATATATAGAAAAAATATTTATTGATTAGTCGATTTAAAAAAACAAAACAAAGAACAATAATGTGTTGGAGTATTACAGTCGAACAAAGCAGCAGGGGAGCAGTGTGAGGGGAGGACAAAACCCTCACCAGACTCCATTCATTTTTATGGAAATTTAAGGATTTCAACAACTTAATCTAAAGCGAACAGAAAAACTTTCTGTTAGGTCGACTAGTTGATATAAAAAAAAAAAAATTAAAAACTGAGGAGGACAAAAACCCTCACCAGACTCCGTTCACTTTTATGGGGATTTAAGGATTTTAAGCAAGCGTGAAAACTTTTCTGTTTGGATGAGTCCGGTGTTGCCTAACTTTGGGCCAACAAAATAAAAAAAAAAATATATATATATATATAAATTATTTATTGATTAGTCAATTTTTAAAAAGAACAATAATGTGTTGGAGTATTACAGTCGAACAAAGCAGCAGGGGAGCAGTGTGAGGGAGGACAAAACCCTCACCAGACTCCATTCATTTTTATGGAAATTTAAGGATTTCAACAACTTAATCTAAAGCGAACAGAAAAACTTTCTGTTAGGTCGACTAGTTGATATATATAAAAAAAAAATTAAAAACTGAGGAGGACAAAACCTCACCAGACTCCATTCATTTTTATGGAAATTTAAGGATTTCAACAACTTAACTTAATCTAAAGCGAAAACTTTTTCTGTTTTTATGATTCCAACGTTGCCTTATTTTTTAGCAACTTATTGATCGATTAGTTGATTTAAAAAAAACTGAATGATGATGTGTTGGAGATTGAATATTACAGCTGAACAAAGCAGCAGGGAAGCATCGAGAGATGAGGACAAAACAAAATACAGGAGTAAGGTTAAAAAGTTAACCACTGGCAACTAAAAGCCCAGTGGCAATTAATCATTTGAGTCGATTTATCAAGCAAAAGGCCAAGCATGCTCTGGTTTGCAGTATCTAAACTGTGAGGATTTACTCTTATTATTCTAATTGTAAATTAAATATCTACCTATTTCTCCCTCAAAACAAGCAATTTGAAGATGTACCTCGGGTCCTGAGAGGGTGTTTTTCAGTGTCTTCTGACATTTTATTGTCTAAATACTTAAAAAAGTAATTAATAGATATATTGATAAAGAAGAAAGATGTGAGTTGCAGCCCTTGTAAATGTAGATGTGGCTGTTTTGGTCCTCCTGGTCTTGACTGATGCCATCTTGTGTTTTCTGAACAGTTGGAAGCCTCCAGTCTCCCTCAGCAGCTAACCTGGCCACGTTGCAGCAGTCCTACCGGCCGCTTCTGAGCGACTATGGACCTCCATCTCTGGGATTCTCACAGGTAACTGAAATTAAACTGACACAGACTGAACCACACAGGCATTTCATCAAGCTTCTACCTGTTTGAATAGAAACAAATGGACTTTTACTTGTAGTGGAGTATTTTCACAGTGTAGGATTCCTACTTTTTCTTCACCCAAAAATGAAAATTCAGTCATTAGCTACTCACCCCCATGCTGATAGAAAGTAGCGTGAAGTTTCGTAGTCTTCAAAACATTCACGACAAAACAGCGTCGCAACATTCTCCTAAACTACTGAAGTAGTTGGAGACTTGTTTTAAATTAACGAACAATTAAACGATAAAATAGTGTACGACATTTTATGTTGGAGGTTGAATATTACAGATGAACAAAACAGCGGGGGCGAACAAAATCACACCAGACTCTTCATTTTTATGGAAATTTAAGGGTTTCCGCAACTTAATCTAAAGCAAAAACTTTTTTTTAGGATGATTCCTTTTATTGCTTTATTTTTGACCCAACAAAATGAATAGATAAGGGTCTGCAACTACTACTTAAGTGTAATTGATTTTTATAAATTAAATGATAAAATCAATTGATTAGTCTGCTATAATTTTCTTCTCCAACCGAACAAAGCAGCAGGGGAGCAACGACAGTAGTGGATAAAACCGAACCAGACTCTGTTCATTTTTATGTGAATTTAAGGGTTTTAGCAACTTCACCGTCAGTTGAAATGTTTTTAGGATGATTCCAGGTTTGCCTTCTTTAATGTAGGATTGCCACTTTTACTACATATAAATGAAAATTCAGTCATTATCTTCTCAGCCCCATGCTGATAGAAAGTCGGGTGAAGTTTTGTAGTCTTCACCTGACTTTCCATCAACATGGAGGTGAGGAGATAATGACTGAATTTTCATTTTTGGGTGAACTGTCCCTTTAATTAAAGGTTCTGAAAACGACGTGTGATCCACATGACTAGGATTAATAAATTAGATTAAATAATGTGATTAAAAAAGTGTCTGTTCTTTCCTGCTTTCATTTTGCTGTCAGATTGTTAACACATTAATATTTTACATTCCTTATTTTCTGTACTGAAGGCGACGCTCCTTCTGTTCTCGCTGAAATATTATCAGGATTAAGAGTGTCTTCTGCATCTACAGAGCCCAGTGTGAACTGTGTTGAACCTGGCTTGTCTTGTTCTGTTTGCTCGACCTTCAGGGCTCCTCCGGTAGTCAAGTGCCTCAGAACAAATATGCAGAGCTGCTGGCCATCATCGAAGAGCTCGGAAAGGAGATCAGGCCCACGTATGCTGGAAGTAAGAGTGCAATGGAGAGACTGAAAAGAGGTAAGTGTAAACCTTCATATGCAGAACAGTTCCAGTGCAAAACATACAGTGTAGCTGCGGGTGATTCAGAGTTTGTTAATCTAAATTATATTTGCCTTTCTTCAAAGGAATAATCCACGCCAGAGGGTTGGTGCGCGAGTGCTTGGCTGAGACGGAGAGAAACGCCAGGTCCTAGCTGCAAGCACACACTCCTCCCTGCAAGAAGAGCTAACAGCGTGTGTCTCATGAAACAAAATAAATAACTTGCATGGCATTTCCTTCGACAAGAGGAAGTAAATGAACAAAGGATGGAAAAAGCGAGCTCCTAGAGAGAAAAAAAAACACAATTCATGACTCCTGACGGTTCTGCAGGATCATTTAAATCATGTGTGGGTTATTGGAATTCAATTGAGAGGGTATCATGTGTTTTTATGCCCCACTTTTGGGATCTTAGTTTTCAACTTCATATTTAAAACGTTGATTTATGCATGCGAACGGGCCCGCGGGTTAATCTTAGACAGTGCATGGCTTGTACAGGGGTAGATGGAGAAGACTTCTTCTTTTTGATAGTATTTGGTCTGTTTTTCAGACCCCTATAACACACGTGACTGAGTGAGTGAGGGACAGAAATGTGCCAAATGCATCAGTTCATTCGTGTTGAGGTTGGTTTTGGTATTAAAAAAAGGAAAATGCTGTTACTTGCATCTTTGTATGTATTTATTACTCAGTGTAATAAATTGTATTTTCAATATAGTTGTCACTGTGTGATTCAATGCATTTCAGACATTCATCGTCCAGTTCTGATGAGACACTTACCTGCCAAACTCTTTCCTAAAGGGGTAAAAAATCTGCTTGTAAGTGACAATAAGAAGTAAAGGAGACTGCAGGCTAGGGCTGGGCGATATGGCCTTAAAAGAATATTGTGATATGCAATGTACAGTATATATCAATATTTTAAAATGCCCCCAAAAGCACTTAAAAAATTATGGGATTGGGCGACAAAATCAAATGGTTGTCTTTAGCCTGGACACTGCAGACTTTTTTCAGTACAAGGACGATGGTGGCTGTCACAAAGCAGGTGGGAACAGTCTCCTGGGAGGATGGTATGTTAAAATGATCAGTAATAACATCAGCTAGCTGATTGGCATTCAGTACACGGCCAGGGATGTTATCAGTCCCAGCAGCTTAAAGGAACAGTTCACGCCAAAAATGAAAATTCAGTCATTATCTTCTAGTCCACTAAACATTTCTGGAGCTTCACAGCAAAACAGTGTTGCAGCACGTCTCCTTAACAATTGAATCAACTGGGAACTTTTTAAAAAATGTAAAAAACAACCAAATGGAAAGCAAAAGCAAAAAAACAAAAAAGGAAAGCAAAAAGAAAAGGATATGTGTTTAAAACATCTGTTTTATGCAGAACCACAAACCGCAAAATATTCATTTTTGAGAAACATCAACCAGACATTTTTTAAATTTTGTATACACAACAAAATGCAAAGTGCACAGAGGTCAGCAGGTGGGTTTTTTTTTGCCCCGGGGCCCCTAAACAGGTTATTCTGGCCCTGGTTTTGATAGTTGAAGCTCACTTGATCACTGTGCTTCAAGTGTAGGTACAACATTATATGCAAAGAATGATAGATAGATAGATAGATAGATAGATAGATAGATAGATAGATAGATAGATAGATAGATAGATAGACATGTGGGAAACATTACACAATATAACATATACATTAACTAAAAAAGACTTGATAATAGATGAAAATAGATCCTTAAGAGAGGACTACAATGTTAACTGTATAATTCTAGTAATATACTGTAATATAGGAGGTATACTGATATTGCTCAAAGCTGTAGAGTGAGGTGACGGAGTTAAATTAACTGCATGTGCATGTAAAGTGCAGTATGTTTAATATATGAACGTAAGAATAATTCAAAAAGTGTGTATACAGATGGTTGCCTTGAGGGTCTGGGCTGCAGAAGGAAAACACACGGGACTGTGAAGATAAACAGCAGCTGGATCAGTAAAATAAATGTGATTAATAAAAACACAGGTGAGAGGTCTCAGAGTAGCAACAGATGAGATCAGCTCATCTAAATCCTGTGGAAAAGGTTCATCAGCTGATGGTTGAGTGTTTCTCCTCTTGTCAGCTGCTGTCCCAGCAGATGTGAACGCCTCTTCCCCGAGCAGCCAATAGAATCACAGAGTGAACGCGACGGCCAATCACAGCTCCGTATTTTTGATCGCGATTTCGACCAATGGCGCCGCGGCCTGCGGACGTTACAGCAGCCGGAGATCACTGCAGTGCAGTAGCCAACCAGCAGCCAGCTAGCCGACTCGTCTACTCACAGAGAAATATGGATGAAGCGACGATCCAAGTCAACGGGTAGGTTAAGTCTTATTTAATGAAGCTTATCTGCGTCACTCTCTCTTCTATAAAACAGTGTTTATCCCTCGGTTTGTGTGTGTGTGTGTCATCATTTCGCCCGCGCTGTCCCGCTTGTCTACGCGCTGCTTACAAACCTGTAATATACCAACTTAGCCCAACTTAGCTAGCTAGCTAACCAGTTCATTTTGCGTGTCAGTGGTAGTTGTAGCTAGCGCGTTAGCTGGATAACTTAGCCTAACTGAGCCCGCTTAGTTGACAGCCAACTTTAACGCTCTGCCCGCCCGCAGCGTCGGTACGGCGGGCAGACACCGAAGCTAACGCGGCTAATGTGCATGTTGTTGTTTAATTACACAATCGGCTGCACGACTGTGGCTGAGACATCTGTTGGTGCTTTGTAAGATTGTGTTGTTTTGCTAAGGTGTCAAAGTTAATTAGCCATCCAATCAAACCGAGCTCTCACAGACAGGAAGCAAGGGGGTCAGGACAGACAGAGAAGTGGATGCTAATGCCTGACATTTACACATTAGCTTGAGCATTTGTGTTTTTGTGTTTTTATTGATGTGTTGTCAACACTTGCAGATGTTAGGTCAGACATGTGACATGGACTGAGGCTGCTGCTAACAGCTGTGTAATAAACATCTGGGTCCTGCTTTTTTTAAAATTCCTCTGACAGTTGTGAAACGCCTCCAACTGACAATATGTTTTTCTCACTTCCTCTTGTGTCCCCCCCTCTCTTGGTTCCCCAGCTGTCAGACTGACCCACGCTGCATGGGCCCATAAACATGTCCACAGATGACAGTATCTCTGAGGATGTGTCCAGCTCGGGGGCTCTGAGCCATTGCCATGCCAGTGCGGACGGGGATGGGGGCAAAGAGAGCGAGACCTCTCTGGTGTCCTCTGAGGGGACGTCAGCCTCGGGGCTGGCTGTCTCAGAGGAGAGACACACGACCTCCCAAACAACAGGAGGCACTGTGGAGAGCAGGCCCATGGACATCACACCAGCATGCAACAAGATCAGGTGCAGTGTCCGTACACGCTCGACTGAACGTGGAATATAAAAATACAGAGATAAAATACGAAACAGTGGCCAATACACCAATCTTTTGTTAAGCCCTGTCCTCACGGGACCCGTCTTACCAGGGGACCTCATGTGACTTAGAAATTACAACCACATTTGCTTTTCCTGTGGTGTATTCGCACAGGATAAACGTCTTTATTTTACTCATATTTCCGGACATTATCTCCTGGATATGATGTCGAGGCTTCATGTAACATCAGCTTTCAGAAGTGAAGTGTCTGTTCTTCAGCAGCCACATCATTAATATAGTTTTGGCCACTTTCTGCATGTGTTTCAAGCATTAGTACACATTTGCAGCTCGTTTAGATCAAGTAAAATCTTCTTTGTGGCTGTACTGGAACATGACCTATAACCTTCTCTGTCCAGGTAATACCAGTCCCATGTGAATAGGCCTTTAAATGTTCTTCTTATCAATTAATAACATTTATATGTGGGAGAATATCTTGCATTAAATCACAGAGGTTCAATCTAATGTTGATCTAATCAGTGAACTCTGCCCAGTTCTACAGTAAAATAAGATTTCACCCATTTTGATAATGTGGTTGAATTTACAAATTATGTACATGACAGAATTATTATAAGTTACTGACATCTTTTTCCCATGAAGAACCGTTGTTATAGTTTTCTGAATTTCCTTGAAATAGACTCAAATGTAATATAATTTATATGTGGTAGAATATTTTGCTTAGTTGCAGGATGGTGTAGAGGGTCCAGAAGAAAAAAAAATGACTCTAATAAACATATATTTCCATCCCTAGGTACAGTGTGTGATTTAATGTTGATTTATGATCTTAGGAGTCTGTGTCTGAGCACAGATGAAGCATTTGAACAAGGGAAGAGCCTCCCATTCATCAACCCAAGCTCCCTTGAGACCCTGCGGGCTTTGGTGCAGGAGATCCAGAGCAGTGGAGAGACAGACCCTGAGATCTGGAAGGATTGTGAGGTGGGAGAATATTACAGAGCTGTGGACTGTAGCTGCTGTAGAAGTGTAGATGCACGCTGATGATGTTGGAAGTGGAGTCGGGGTTAACTGCTGTGGTAGTTGTTCTTGTGCGCTGCGTTTGGCAGCTGGCAGCCTCATTTCTGAGCTGTCACTTTTATTTTTTGTGCGGATCACACCTGACAGTAAGATAGACACACACTTGTACACACACACAAACACACACACACAGCAGCACACTGCAGCTGATCTTTTCAGACGCAGGATGTGATTTGTAGAGAACAGACAACTGTGATGCTGCAACACAAAGACACTTCACTGCTAGTTCATCAGGCTGGAGGCCTTTTAGGTCACATACCTGGGGAGAAACACACTTATCTCTGGTCATTATAATGTCTCTAGTAACTTATTGTATAATCACATCACTGGAGAGTTATTGTTGCTCTGTACATCACTTCTATCAGCTCTGTGATTGGAGTTTTCATAGCTGCTCCCCTCACTCCTTCACAAATACACACATGGATATTTGCACACAGGACATACGCAGGCAAATTCAGTTAAAGAAGAATGACATCAGTGACGTTCAACATAACGCTTCAGATGGAAAATCACAGACAGCCTTGCCTGCTGGAAGTGGGAACGGGGTCAATAGGTGATTTTTTGTGGGTTGACCTGCATTTAAAAATCCTGTGTAGACCTGCTATTTTGGTGGAAAAGCGGCACTAGTCAGCTAATGCGACATCAGCACTGTCGTGATTGTTTGGTGCCTGTTATAAAGAAAAGGAAACGGCAGAGAGTTCTCAGTACCCTCGGTTAGAAGTGTGCCTCTGAAAAACCTCCCATTTGGAGGGCCATGTAGCCCCAACACTTCACCCCCTATTACATCAAGAATCAGGACACCGCACACCTAGATGTGGACGTGCAAAATGGAGGGCTAGGCCTAAGTGGTAGGGAGAAGAGGGCCTTAGTCTGTTTACACCACTGAACATTTGACTGTTTGTAACATTCAGACACATTCACATTGTTAAAAAAATGATTTACTCACTAAAGAGTCTGTAAGTCTACAACACACACACACACTCACAAAGCAGCATATTATATCACTATAGCAATTAACATATCTCCTCCAGACGTCTTTTAAGGCACAAAAATACTCTGCTTGGAATTATAATTTGTGTCTGATATGGTTTTTTTTAAGGATTCTCCTCCTGACTCCACACTGAAACATCCAGAATCTATGAATATGTCATTAATGTTGATTTTGTTCACAGTGTGCTTCAAGTTTCCACAGGAAGGGGTTGAGTGAATAAGCAGTCTGCAGTTCTACAATAAAATAAGATTTTACCCATTTTAGAAAGAAAAAGAAAACATCTGTCTGTGAGTGATGATGGTTCATGACACGCTTGTTCGCCTCTTCTTCCACAGGGCCGATGGCTGCATCTGTTTCAGCTGGTTGAGAAGCAATACCAAGAGCAAATACTTGCTCAGCAAGAACAATACCAGTGCCAAATACAGGTAAGCCTGGATTTAGTCGTGTCTTATTACGTGAGATGGGTAAATATGTTTGTTTATCCTGTGTGCTTTTTTCCAGTTGATTCAGGATGAAATTAAGGCCCTGGTTCAGCTCCAGAACCGCCCGGCCAGCATCCAGCCACACACCGAGTTCTCTCCAACTCCTGTGACCAAAACTGCCCCAGACACAAAGAGTTACATCTTCCCCCTCCTCACCAGTGACCGCACACTCCCCAAAAATGTGGCTAGTGACAACGACAGCCTGGCAGCCCCTGCCCACACCCCCTTTAGCTCCCCTTCACCTCCGCTCCAGAGATCAGAGACCGCCAACCAGCAGGGGGAGGAGCGGGCGACCACGGTGCTCAGCAGTGGCTACGGGACTCTGTCTGCTTGGGAAACAGGTCTGGAACCTGCCGGGTCTCCGGGGGAAGATGAGGATGGTGGTCAAGAGAGGGAGAAGCATCACTGGCCCTCGAGCTTCCAGGAGATCACAGAGACAGCCGTGATTGGTTGTCAGCAAGATTTATCCAATGAGAGGACTGTGGGAGTGGAGGAAGCTAACCCTTCATCGTACCAGCAGAGAACCTCTGGGTATGTCTGAGTAGTTCATACAACACACCAACCACAACTCCTTATGTAAAGGTGTCAGCATTGATTTCAGGCACTCTGCAGCCGACATTACAAACACAACTGACTCGACAGCACAGTAAAACAAATGCTAAATATTACTTTAAAAACTCTGAACTCTCTGAAATTGTATACAACAGCAAATATCACAATATTCAATTATCTATAATGGCTTGGTGGTCGACTGTAGGCCGTATCGTCTCTGCTGTTTTTCATTGATACATTTCATACTTTGGACAGCACCACATTCTGTTTGTTACTAAAAAATGTCTTTAGATTTCACTTGCTGACCCCTGCAGAAACCCTGTTAAAACACCTTTTCTGATTAAATTATATTGCTACTCATCCTGACCGGTTCTGTTGGCAGCACCAGCCAGCTGTTGACCTCGTGGGCCCAGAGGCAAAAACTCAGGCCCAAGAAGAGCAAAGCAGGACAAGCTTCATTCCAAATCCCCGAGTACCCGGAGCAGCCACGCAGCCTCAGAGAGTCCCACAAACAACCCCCCCCGGAGAGCTCAGACTCCCAGGACCAGGTACATATCACCACGAGCAATCACATAAGATTTTGCAGGGATTATATATAAAAAAAACTCCAGTGTTTATCTCTGCCCGTCATCTGGAGTGTGTTTGTTTTCAGTGTGTATGTCTGTTGTGGTCGTCCTGATTACATTCCCTCTGCTGCATCTAATCCATTCATCTCTATTGGGTTTCAGCAGCGAGCGGCTGGGCCGTCATCCAGCTCTTTTCCCCTGAGGAGGAGCGACAGCCTGATGTCTGAGGCATCAGGTAACGACTCACTGACTCACACAAAACGCACAGCAGCAACACTTGACCCGTGTGAAGAGATCACTGTGATAAAACAAACATTGCAGGATATTACAGTTTCTTATTAAAGACGAAGCTCTGCTGCAGTTACCACAAGTGACAGTAAGATGGCACTGTTGTACCAAAGAGGGATTTTTCATGAGGAAGTGAAATCATATCACTTCCTTTATTTACTTCCTTAAACAAGCTACAAATGTTTGACTTTTTGCTGGTTATACTTTATAAACTGTTTAAGCACCAGCTCTGTTGGTCGTCACCTGAAGCCTGAGACTGCAGAGCAAAACGTTTTAGAGACAAACAATGTGACAGATTTTACTTCTAAATATATTTTTTTTTATTCTTACAGCTTTTTTAATGTGCTCTCTGTTTCATTCATGCTTTTAAAGGATAAGTCTGGTTGATCGATCAGTTGTCAACTAATAAATGAATTGCCAACTATTTTGATTTTAGGTTTCAGGTTAAAATAAAGTCAAAATTCTCTGATTCCAGCTTATTAAAACTGAAATAAACTGAATATCTTTAGGTTGTGGACAAAACAAGACGTCTTCTTGGACTTTTGGAAACACTGATCAATATTTTTCATAAATTTTCTGACTTTTTTAAAGACCAAACAACCAATTGATTAATAGAGAAGATAATCAACAGATCAGTTGACAGTGAAAATAATAATAGTCCCAGCCCTAAAGTCTGGTAATATTTTATATTTTTCTTATTGCAACAAATTCCATGAAAAGACAAAAAACAGTCATGTGCTGCTCCATCAATCAGAACTTTCTGATTCTTTTTCCCTTCTTACTGACACCAGCTCACAGATATATAGTTTAATTTCTTAAAACAAATCTCATTAATTTCCTCTGACAGCTGCTCACTGTAGATTTTATTAAATGTGACTCCAACAGGAGGAAATGGTTCATTTGTTGGCGACTATTTTCAGCGCGGATTAATCCACATTTGGTGCTCTAGTGAGTATTTGTGGCAGCAGGAAGGTGTGTGTGTGAGACTGAGCCGATATGAACTACAGTGTGTGTGTTGATGGTAATGAAAGTGCAACAGTGCGGCTCATTTGTTGATATATAGATCACCAGACTTTTCTTTAAAATGGACTGTATCAAGGTGGCCATCACTGCCAGAATTATCTACAAGGTGTCATTTTAAACTCCTGTACAGACGAGTAGATGAACTAATGAATCACGACTTTCTCCTCTCTGTTTCAGGCCTCACTTATTGGCGTCTGAATGAGACTGAACTGTATCATCCTCTACCGGACAGCTTTGACAGCGGCGCTTACCTCCTCCTGCAAGAGGCATCTATGAGTCTTGTGAGTAATAACACCTGGACCTGAATCCAAATCAGGACAGACATATTTTTCTGTGACGGTTATCATGCTGTTAAAATCTCAAACCTTTGCAACCATAGTAGGGAATTAACACGTATTCAAGACATGAAACTCACCAATAAAACTATTTAATGAAGCTGTGGATTCCAGATTCCCACTTTTGTAATTACACTTTGTATTGTCGAGTAGAAATAAGCACCCTCCGACACCATCCCCCACCTATGCACATTTATATTTGAGGTGCTCAACTGACAATAATCAGAGATGACTGGTGTCTCTTCTCCGTCTCTTGTAGCCTTGTTCTCAGGAGCCTCGGCTGTCGCTCAAAGAGATCTATCAGAACAAGCAAAGAACAGACTGCAAACGCTCAGACTGGGAAGGCTCGCTTACATCCAGTCCTTTGTCACCACAGGTATGTCACATCATCATCATCAGTAATCCCCTGACAGTTCCTCTCACTTACAACTGTTCTGATACCAGAATAAGAAATGCCCCAACACTGCCGAGTACACGAGTCTATGCGCTGATCCGATACCACATTATATATTTATCGTACACCTGTATGCAGCTCAGCAACACAGTGTTGGTTGATACACAAAGTTGAGGTATCAGAATTGGTACCAGAAACAGAAGATCTCTTCTCTCTCTCTCTCTGTGCTGTAGGTGCTGACGTTGGACCCAGCAGCCAACCAGCGGCAGTCAGATCGAACCTCCGGCTTCACATCGCCCTCTCACTTCAGCAGCCCCTCGTTCGCCGCTCAGCCCCACCTCTACCCCAGAGTAGGGACCCCCGTGACCCCTGACAGCATGGTGGAGTGCAGTCCCAACCCTGGAGATACAGACTGTATCTCTGATACCTCCAGCGTCTCAGCTGCCGGTCCTTCTCCCTCTAAGGTGCAAAGCATGTGGGTATCCCAGGCAGTCCAGTCTACCTCCCATGATAAGCCCCAGCCGTGTTCCCACACATCCAGCCAGCAACACAGAGCCAGTGCCCCCTTAGCCAGCGAGGAGGAGGGCAGTCACACCCACACCAGCACCCTGAAGCCTTGTTCAGCCTCTGGTGCCACCCTGCGGCCTGCAGCCAGTCAACACATGGAGAGAGCTTCATCACTAGAGGATCCTGTCGTCCTTTCTCTGTGAGTCAAACACATACAGGCTGCAGTATTCGTTCACACTGGGGTGCTCATGCTCGATTTTAAAATAACTATATATTTACACATGCTTATAAAGCTCTACAAGGAAGAAGAAAGTGAAGAAAAAACAAAATTGAAATGATAAAACGGTAATGTAAACATTTACATAGAATTAAACACAAAATGTTTCAAGGATGGATAGTTGAAAGCATCTTAATAACTGTGTTGTTGAGTTGTTTGCGTTTCCGTTGCAGAGTGCCTCATCTGGATTTATGTGAGCCGACAGAAGTCATCCACTTTAAACAGTTTCATTCATCTTTTCCTTTCTCTTCTGTCTCCACAGACTGAGGCAGAACCTGAGAGAGAAACACTCTCGACACGTGGCTGATCTGAAAGCTTATTATGAGTCTGAGATTCAAGTCCTGAGAGACAAACTGAAGCTCAGAGATCTGCCCCAGGATTTAGAGAAGAGCAACCAGGCCCTCACAAAGAGGTGTGTATTACTTTATATTTATATTTTAAAGTCTGAATTAATGGGCTTGAAGTTGTAGAATATGGTCATGCAAAAAAAAAAGCATTAATACGTGTTTTATGACTAATAAAGAGCAAATATGCTGCTAAAATGTGTACTTATACTCAACTCTTTAATAGTTAATATGTTGACCTAATCAAAGAGGAAATTCAAGAAAAACAGACCATTTATTCTTAAGTATTGACTTCTTTTTAATGTGACCAAGTTTTGAGATGCCATCACATTTCTAACATGACATTATACTTCAGTTTAGGCTCATATTTTTTCTTTTTCCAACTCTTTTCGGTTGTGATTTTTTGTTAATCCGCAGGTGCAAGCACCTGGAGAAAGCTCTGGCTGAGGCCAACAGTCGTGTACAAGAACTCGAGGCAGCAAACAGCTCGCTGGAGAAAAAACTGGTAACATTCCTCAAAATCTGTTTTGTTTTTTGGATTATTTATTTTAATCAGCATCTGTTATACTTGTGTGTATGTAGCGATTAAAGTCTGTTGTTTAAAATGTCCTTTTTTTTAGCCAGGAAGTCTTATTATTTACAAAAATATGAATTGACTTGCAGCTTTCAAGCTTTAAATCCCTAAAATTCTTCCAGTTCCTAAATCTCGATGTGACTTTGCATTGTTAGGCAGAATGGCCGGAGCGGTACGCCGTAGCCGGTGCTACCGTGAAGTCTCTGCAGCAGCGACTAGAGGAGAGCAAACGCTCGGGCAAAGAGAAGGACGCTCTGACCGCACGTTTGAAGAACCACGTCCGGCAGCTGGAGGAGGCGGTGCAGAAAGCCTGCAGGGAGGCCGACGAGAAGGAGGCGAGGAGGGAGAGGGAGTACAAGATGCTGCAGGATGTGAGTCTGACTGTGATGTGAGAGAAAATATAGTATTTCATCTCTGACCTCTAAAGTTCCACTTCTCACCGGGACCTTGATGAAAACTATTGCTGTAGAGTGATAAAGACAGTGAGTGAGTGAGAAAGAGTTGGGTCGGTGTATCTGTATTACATTTTACATTCTCGAACTCTCTGTCAACACTAATGATGATGGAGGTCTCTGTTTTGTTTCCTCAGCTCCTCGGTGAATATGACTCTCTGGTGAAGGAGCACGAGGGAATGAAGGTAATGGATCTTTTAGCATTGAAACATGTCGGATCATTTTGAAATCAGGTTTCTTTAAGTCATGTTCAACCTCTCAATTCAATTATTTAACTTTTTTTTTTGTATCTGCAGAACAACTTGGTGTCAACAGAGAACAAACTTCTGGATGCCAATGATCACATATCAGAGCTGAAGAGGTGAGTGGATCGGCTGTAGAGTATAACACACACTAACTGACACCTGTGACATCCCTATCAATAATTAAGGGGTAAAGTATCATAGTGATGAGCTCAAGAGTTCAGCAGAAGTGATCTTAACCAGTCATCTGTCTCTCTGTTGAGACCATGTGACCATGTTTGTCTCTGTCCCTTCAGAGTCGTGACCAAACTGGAGTCTCAGGTGAAGCAGCTGGAGCACGAGAACCAGGCCAGAGCCCGTTATGCTTCCCACAGTAACACACAACCGTCTGGGGCTGGGTAAGCTCTTGAATGCCTGATAATCTGTCTTTCATATCTACAGTAGGCGTTATAAGCTGATGGAAGCATCTACTCATGGGTGAGAGGCAAGCTAACTAAGCTAACTAAGCTAGCTGAAGTTACAGCTCAGCCTGGGAGGACGCCGTGTTCACATCTCACACTGCGACGAGCACGAGCCTCTCATCCATGAGTAGATGCACACTTCTTCTGAAATTGCTCACAACAAGGTTTGTGGGTTATCTTGAAAACCGAGTTATGATTTCTGGGAAGAGACGTTGCTGTTGAGCTTTTAAAATTGATTTCTGCTAGCGCTTTGAGCACCACAAGCACACAAGAGTGTCATCTAGTTCAATTATTTCAGAGAGCAGTCAGACATCTTTACGGCTTCAATCTAGATGGATAAATAGCCCTTTAGGAAGAGGAAAAATCTTTTTTTTTTTTGGATTAACTGTCCATTTAACACTTAGCTAGAGCCAGACAGTAACCGCATACACAAGAGCCATGACCCACAGTAGCTTTCATGCTAAAGTCTCTTTCTTATCTGACTTACAAATATAAACACGCATCTCTTCCTGAACCCTGGTTCGTTAAACGAATGCCCAAACAAACATTCACTGGGGAAGTGCACTGCTAACTTCAGTTTGCAGACCAGGGATCACCAGAATCAATTAGCTGCTTTAATGATAAAACAACTATTAACAATGGATTAAAAACCTGACTGGCACTTCCTCTCAACATGTCCACAGTCTTTTCCACCATCCTGACCTGCTGCTGTCACCCAGCAAATGTAAGGCAGAGCCAGACGTCACCCGCAGGAAGTCTCCCTCTGATCAGCTAAACGGCGGCAGAAAGTCACCTTTCCTTCAAACTAACCAATCGAGTGTCTACAAGAAGACACAGTCTCCAATAAATGAGCAGTCATCAGGAGCTGGAAGCTCTGTGGACGTGTCTCCAGCCGGTGGGAGCTGGAGGTGGGTTTTTATCGTTGTGGATAATTTTCTCAACCAAAGTTAGTGAAGATTTCAGGCGATTTACTGAGATCACTTTCTGCAGGTGTGCGTCTCCCCCAGAGTGTGAACAGTCTCTGCCTCAGCCCAGACACCAGGAGCAGAGCGGCGGGCAGTGGGAGGCCGGTCGTAGAGAGGCGTCCTGTTCCCTGACGCCCATGATGAGGGCCCTGATAGAGCTGGAGGAGACCAGAGCGACGGAGAGCCGGGCCCCCTGTAAGACCACCACCCACATCAATCAACTTATCGACTGATCGCTTTGTGACTTAATTATAGGCTGATCAAACACCTTAATAATGAACATCTTTGTGTGATTTTTCTCTGCAGGGATCGGCATTCAGAGGACCACAGTCGGGTTTGTGGAGCGGAGACACAAAGACGTGATTCAGGAGCGAGTCGGGCTTCAGAAGGTGGACAGGGAGGTGGTCAAACCTGGAGGAGTCGTGGCCAGAGCTGAGCAAGGAGGAGCCAAAGGCCTCAGTGGAGCAGCGCTGCTGAGAGCTCAGAGGAGTTTGTCTCCAGAGGGCCACAGATCATCCTCCCTGCCTCCTCCAGCCCATCGAAACATTCCCCCAACTACACCCAGTATGTGTCCTGCCGGGCCTTTCACACTCACCTCACAGTCTGCGACTCTTTTCTCTTTGTTTAAATGGACTGACGAAGCAAATCAGTTAAAATGATTGACTAACAATAAACACAGACGGTGCCACAGATTTTTTACATGCTAACAAACATTTTGCCAAATAACTCCACAATTTCAAGCTTTTTTTCATTGTTTTAGGAGCAAAGCTGTTTACCTAACCACAAACTGTTAATATTAAATTTGACACGAACCCAAAGACCTTTTAACAAAAGCAATTAAATCTCTCTTAATTTTGTGGATCACTGAAAATTCTCTGGAGAGTGTAGTTTTTAATTAATGTTGTCTGGGTGTATCAAAGTTTTAATTAACGGCGTACTTTTCTCTTCCATCCAGCAAAGAGAGAAACTTTACTCATGCCCCTGTCTGCCAAGTCGAGTCCTAAACGCTGCCCCACCGAGAACTACTCCACCGCTTTTGGTGGCATGATGCCACGAGAGGAACACCTGCTCAAAAGGTGAGAAACACACAACATCTCCAGCAAGGTGTCTGCTTTCAAGCAATAGTTGGATATTTTGAGAAATGCACTTACTCATTTTCTTTCAGGGAGTTCGATACCAATCTCATGTCTGAGCACTGAGCATCGAGTTAAAGTAGTTACACACAACTGACAATATGCAACACAGCTGTCGTAAAAAATTTATGAAACACTGCCTGAAAAACACTTTTGTTTTTAAATAATGCAAAGTGGCTCAAATAGAAGTCACAGCTTGTTAAAATTCAGTAAACTATAAACAGCTCAGTGAGCCCGTGGGACGGAGACAGAACTGCAGCTTCATTAACAAGAGTTTTATCGAAATTCTCCATCTTATAAACTCAACTGGAGGTTCTACTTTACTGTATAAAACAAATAATAAAATCACGTTGTGTTTCTGTCTGTAGGTTCGAAGGACAAGTTGACCAGAGGCGTCATTCATTCCACAACAGCAGTCCCAGGAAGAGACTCCAGTTTACGTCAGCGGACAGAGAAGATGGTAAGACTGAATATTCAAGCTCCAAAAGATCTTTTAAAATTCTCACAGATGTTTTTCTACTTATATACATCATATATACTTCATCCTAATTACAAAGAACGTCAAGAGCTCTATTTAATGCTCAGTGCGCAGTGTCTTTGCTAGTTTGCAACTGATGCAGTTGTAATTTTCACTTAAGACAGTTCATGTTCATTCATTTAGTTTTCGTCGACGCTCCCGGAAAGACGATACTTTTCCTGTACGTTAATTATTGAGGTCACAGTAGGTGGTGGTGTTGTTTTACTGGAGTGCATTAAAGGGTTTCTTTTGTAAAGGGCGGAAGCTTCCTAATCTGATTCTCTGTCTTCGTCTCCCTCAGACCTCCAGGAGTCAGAGTCCTCTGGTAGCGTGAAGCCGCCTGCAGGAAACTCCCAGCTGGGCTGGGAGGAGCAGGGAGCCGGTCCTGGATCCAGCCTGCAGGACTCCTTCGAGGACTCGGCTCCACTTTTCCTGGATAGACTCCACTCGCTGGCTGAGGCCGAGAAACTGTTTGACGAGCTGACGCAGGAGAAACTGCAGGTGAGACGAGCTCACTATCAGGTCGTCACATCGCACACGGCTTTGTTTCCACTCAGACAGTTTTAATTACCTCAGCACAGGAAGTTCACTCAAAGAGCTCCGTGTTGTTCAGTTTAAAGAGGCCGGTATCTCCGACATTCAGGCTTTAACAGCAGGACTCGATCTCACTAATCCCATGTGACCTCTGATGTAACACAGAATTCATTGTTTTTATACCAATCATGAATAACTGCTATTTTTAGGAAGTTCAGACACACACACACACACACACCCAGCATTTCCAGTGTTTCATTCATGTGCCGGTTGTTTCATCAATATAATTATTTGTGTGTGTGTGTGTGTGTGTGTGTGTGTGTGTGTGTGTGTGTGTGTGTGTGTTGGGCAGATTGAGGCGGCTTTGAGCCGGATGCCTGGAGCAGGTGGTAGAGTGAGTCTACAGACCAGGTTAGATGAGGTAAGACTTTGGATATTGATCATGTTCATATAAATGTATTAATGTTTTTTTCTGAGAACAACAGACAGATGAAAAAAAAAAAAATTCAACTACATTAGACATGGAAACACTTTGCCGCTGGAGTGGACGGATGTTTTTTCAATCACACAAAAACATGTACAAGAAAAATGTTATTAAAGTCTGGATGTTCAGTTGTTCCCAATGAGGAGAGAGTGTCTGAGGTGTCTTTATTCAGATCGAACACTTCAAGTTGAAAATCATTGAACTTTTCAGAAAGTCGCCGGTGACGTCACCGTCGCACTTTTTCTGTGAAAAGGCCATAATGTCGTTCAGGATCATGTCATGTACCCACATCGTCCTCTGATAGCTGGAGCCATGACAGCGGGGACGTCTGTTCGGTGCTCATGGTATAAAAAAACAATGTCAAACAGTAAAAAGCAAACTTGCAGCGTCGATCACACAGCAACCCACGTGCAGCGTTTATTCTCTCTGCTCACAAACGCTTCATCCGCCAGCGCTTTTCTGCCCACAAAAAACAAAACACTATCCGGACAGCGGCCCTGAGTCTGGGACATCCTCCCCAGCTGCATCCTATCGTCCAAATATCCAGAGAAACAAGATGGCGACCGATATAATGCCAGACTTGAAGCTTCAAAACACCCACAACCCAGCGGGTGATGCCACAGTGTGGTGGACAGATTGACCGTCGCAAATGTGGTTAAAAAGCAGCATCATGTTCACATTTAATAATCTGGAACCAGAAGCTTACAAACATTTTAACACTTGAAGTATGAATCGATTATGAGTGTAGTTACTGATTTATTTTCCTGCTCCTCCTCCTCTCTCCTCAGGTGGCCTTAGAGAATCGTCTGGAGAGAGTGAACCGCGAGCTGGGATCCATCCGCATGACCCTGAAGAGGTTCCACGTCCTCCGCTCCTCTGCCAACATATAGCAATGTCTGTCTTTTTACATTTACAGTGTAGATGCTACAACTTAGTGTCTTGGTTTTATACACTGCACCGATTGTCCTCCAGTCTCTCTCCGTGCCATACGCCCATCTGTACAGAACCCACACGCCATCTTTTTTATACGTATTGCTTATTACTCGGGGATATTTTTTATATGTCTTGAAAGATATTACAATTTTTGGAGTATATTTTTAGTAACGCACAGATTTGTAAAGTCGTTTACTTTTTTAGTCACAGAAATATAACTATGATATGTTTTACTCGCCATATTCAGGTGTGGATTTTTAAAATCAACCATGTTTCAGTGTAAATGTGGACGATCAGAAAGACTTTTCCAGCACAGACATACATCCACTTGGGAACTAAAACTGCCATTTTTGTTCATGTGTTTATGAATATTTTTAATGTTTTTTTCCATTTTCATGACCTAAAATGTATTTATTTAATGTTTTTTGTACGTCAGATTTGTTATTTTGTGATAGAAGTAGATTATTTCTCATTGTTTTGGGCCAAATGTATCAAACTTGAAGGAAATATTTGTTTACTTGAATCGAATCGCCTTTTTTCTTCGTTTACTTTCCATCGCTGCTCGTCACTTTGTTTTGCTTTGTGTTTTAAAGTTGCCACAGGACTGGAGCCTCCAGATTATAAAACCACTTGTAAAATCCAAACCAGCACACTTTTTCAGTCAAGACATTTTCACGCAGCCGGTCGTTTTGCTCCTTCAGCGATGCTCGTGCATGGATTTTCTTGCACTGCTTCCTTTTTGCCATACAGTTTTTCCTACCTGACGTGAACTTCACTGGAACTATAATGTTGTTGTTGCACAATAAATGAAGCTTTTTTTGATAAATGGAAGTGTTGCTCCTTTTTATTAAACCTTATTATAACAGACTAGTTTATTATTCTCACAGTAAAACAGTGCAGTGAGTCTTGGGTTGCAACTGATGAAACATTGAAAAATGTTAAAGTTTTTCCTCACTGGACTCGAGGGTCTGAGGACAGAGGATGTTGTTCACTGCATTGTTGGGTCTTGTGTCTCATCTTCCTCTTGACAATACCTCAGAAGTGGATTTATCTTCACTCCTGTTTATCAACCAGACTGCAGCAGTGATCCGGAGGTGACCTCCATCGTCGGGTGTTTCTGTTCTGTAATGTCGACTTCTGACTGGAGCTGGAGGGGAAATGTACTTTACTTCATGAACGTAACGTTGCAGAGAGGAGATAAAGTGAAGATAAATCCACTTTTTAATATCAAAAGTTAAAAACTAACCTCTGAGCTCTCCTCCCGTCGGTAAACATCTCCAGATCAGAGCAGAAACTGATGTGAATCCTGGTGTTTAGTCCTCCAGAAGGTCTGGATCTGTACTCAACTCTCACTCGACTACCACTGCACCGCCGGGACATTTTCAGATCAGCTATAATAACTACTGAACCAAACTCTACGTAGTTTATGTTCCTCTCACTCCATCACAGAAAAATGAGAGCTGTAGAAATCATTGGAGCTCCTGTCTGACATGATATTTACAACTGTACGTAAACTTTTCACCACGACTGCATCTTGATATTTAGAAATCTCCACAAAAGACACTTCATAAATGTGAGGAGTTGTTAAAAATCCAGGCAGAGGCTCGTGGATGGAGATCAAAAGCACCTGATTGAGGTTAAAATGGCCAATTTTTTAAGAAAACCTATAATAAATGAATTACTGAACCAAACTTCATGAATGTTTATGGTGACAAAGTAGTTTCTGTACAAGTGGATGTGAACTTAGTATCAGGATACAACATAAAAACATCACATAAGTCCTGAGTTCTTCCTCCTCACCTGATTAACCAGGTGTCACATGTCTTCCCAGCCTGCAGGCGGCTGTCCACCGCTGGGGGGCGCCCTCCTCCCGTGTGGCCCGTCAGAAGGAGGTTCCTCCTGCCCTCTGATGTAACTGCTAACCTGAATATACACCATCAACACACGGGCTGAGGCAGCTCACACACCGGCCGGGCAGCTCCACCGTGCTGCAGCAGCGGGGCTGACAGACGCTCACAGCGGGGGAATGAACGCCGCAGGTCGGGTCTGTGTGTGGATAAATACAGCCTCAATGATGCGTTCAGGCTCCGCGCAGCTGAAGCAACGCGACTGCAGATAAACAGAGAGCTGCAGGTGAGTCACTGACGAGCAGCTGATCGCACGATTGACACGATGCAGATGTGAACATCTCCTCCATTGTGCTGTGGTTGTGTTGGACTGGCTGCAGGTCAGGTGGCATCCATCACTGTGGCTCCCCCAGCTGATCAATGCAGCCTATAGATGTGATTGTGATCAATAGGAGGAGAATAATGTGGTGTGTGTGTGTGTGTGTGTGTGCTTCAGTCTCACATATCAGCATGAAACTACAGGTTAGATAAACCAACACAAACTATGGATCTTTGCATATAACACACCCTGTATACTGAGTAATGTTCAGTATGCACGGGTATTAACTGACTTTATCTCAGTGCAGGGCTGCAAATTACAATTATTTTCACTATCGATCAATTTCTCGATTAATCGATTAGTTGTTTCTTCTATAAAATGTCAGAAAATGTCGATCAGCGTCTCCAAAACCCAACATGTCGTCCTGAAAATGTCTCGTCCCAAAGATACTCTGTTTTTACTGTCAAAGAGGGGGAAAGAAACCAGAAAATGTTCACGTTTAAGAAGCTGGAATCAGAGAGTTTTGACTATTTTATCTTAAAAAATGAGTCCTGGACGGAGGAGAGAGTCGGTTGAAGAGCCAGACCTACTGGAGGAATAAACAATACTTCAAAACATGTTATATACACGTTTAAGTAGGACTACATCTGACACTTTAAGGGTTTTACTCAACTACTATTTGTAATTAGAAACATTGAAACAGGATATATTTAGGCTGAAGGAGGAAAGAAACAGAACATATTCGCATTTAAGAAGCTGGAATCAGAGGATTTTGACTTTCTTTTTGCTTGAAAAAGTTACTCAAAACGATTAATCGATTAGTTGTTTCTTCTATAAAATGTCAGAAAATGTCGATCAGTGTTTCCAAAACCCAACATGCTGTCCTCAAAATGTCTCGTCCCAAAGATATTCAGTTTTTACTGTCATAGAGGAGGAAAGAAACCAGAAAATGTTCACATTTAAGAAGCTGGAATCAGAGGATTTTGACTTTTCTATCCTAAAAAAGTGAGAGAGTCGGGTGCAGATCCAGACCTTCTGGAGGAATAAACACCTGGAGTCACATCAGATTCTGCACTGATCCGGAGCCGTTTACCGACAGGAGGTTGATACACAGGAGTGAAGATAAATCCACTTTTTAATCCCAAAAGTTAAAAACTCATCTCTGAGCTCGGTCTCAGGTTCAGAGCAGAAAAAAGACTCCTGGTGTTTGTTCCTCCAGAAGGTCTGGATCTGTACTCGATTCTCTCTTCTGCCCAGTTCTTCACACACAACACCCGGCAAACGTCTTGTGTTTTGATTGAGAGACCATAGTGACAGAAATTACATTGTGCCTTTTAAATTAATCACCAACTATTTTGATAATCGATTAATCAGTCTGAGTCATTTCTCAAGTCAGTATTCTCTGATTCCTGCTTCTTAAATGTGAATATTTACTGTTTTCTTTCCTCGACGACAGTAAAATGAATATCTTTGAATCATCTTGCACTTTGGGGAAACACTGATTGACATTTTCTGATATTTTACAGACCAAACAACTAATCGATTAATCAAGAAAATGATCGACAGTTTAATCAGCGATTAAAATAGTCATCAGTTGCAGCCCCACTTGTTTCTGTAAATGAAAGCTGTGTCTAGTGTTTTGTTCATCATCAATTAAGAAATGGCTCAAACCAATTTATCGATCATCAAAATAGTTGGCGATAAATTTAGTAGCTGTCAACTAATCAATTAATCGTTGCAGCTCTTTAATTGTTGAAAACTAAGGCAGCAAATATCAACATTTGAGAAGCTGTGAGTAAAGTACCGACTGTGTTTACTGTATAAACGTCCAGCTGTCCTCGCTACAAATGTTCTGTACATCCTGCGAACAATGCAGGCCTCCACAGAGCCGCTGCTATTCTTAGACACTGAAGGTGAAAACACTGAAGACGCGCTGTCGTTCGTGTGATCCTCACCGAGCCCTTAACTTATTTAGACGGATGCTGCGGTGGAGCCAAAACTTTCTAGGAAGGACACTTTAAGCCTGGAGAGAGTTTATTTATCAGCCTGCTGCCGGTGCCGAGCTTTAAATCATCAGTGCGACCGCGTCGTGTCTGAAGAAATCCAAACACACCCGGTGACTGATGCTCAGACAATCATCCATAAAGTGTAATATTAATTACTTCATTTATAAAACACTTTTCAGGTTGAGAAGCAGTTTACACAGAGAAATAATGATGTTAATAATGATGATTGTGTTGGTGTTTGCTTTTTAGCCAGGCTGCTGAAAATGTCATAAGTTTTGCAGGTACATGATCAAAAACATGAAGTATTGGACAAATTAAAATGTTGACCTGAAGAAGGCACTAGAGGAAAAGTCAGTGGGAGTTATTATCTAGAAATCATGAATTTTAAAATGTACAAAACTTCATCACCAATCATTCAATCATTCGAGCATGACGGACTGATATTTTCTCAAATCTGAGAATTTGGCAGAGGAGTCAGGTTGAAATCAAGAAGATTCTGATTGAAGACGTTTAAGTCATGTGACCGTGACGTAGTCTGTTTATAGCCTCACATTGGCTTTTTAGCTGATTTTGTGTAAACTCGTGTGTGTCACAGAGATTATTTTTTTACAATAATCCAAAATCCAATTTAAACCCCCCACAGGCTTTTTGTGGAGGGAACCAGGGGCGATGCTAACTTCTGGAGTTAGTCTACAAAAATACGTCATCACCACACCACTCTATAACAAAACAGCAGTGATGCGTGTCAAGGTTTTTACTGACCTGCACCAACCAAACCCGTGATATTTTCTAGTCAAGCTGACCCACGGGACAGTTCCCGGGTCCTGCGGGATTTGGGTTGACTTGGGCATCAATACAATGCATCATATCTATAAAATCATTATATGTTTGTAGCTTATCCCTAAAAAGTTCGAAGGTGTCAGAGAAACAGCCTGTTTCAGCTTCGTGACGATGCATTTCCAGCGAATCCAACAGGGAGAATTTTGTCAAAGGCTTCATCCTTCAGTTCATCGCACACATTCAGCATCAACACATCTGGATACACATGTTTTTTACTGGACAGTAATGTTAAAGCTAAAGCTGTCAGATAAATGTAGTGGAGTAGAAAAGAACAATATTTGCCTCTGAGATGAAGGGATTGAAGTATAATGTTGCATAAGAAATGGAAATACTCAAGTAGAAAACAAGAATCTTGAAGTTGCACTGAAGGGCTTGATTAAATGTACTTAATTACACCCCCCCTCTGGGAGCAATAATGTTACAGTCCATCCAGCAGTTGTTGAGATATATGAGGTCGAGCTCAACCGACCAACAGATCAACGTTTCCATCCTCCGTCCAGAGAAGCTTCCTGCAAAAAATCTGTTAACCTGCTCATTAAACTCGCATCGTGCAGCTTCACTATCACCACGGCCATCGGATCCATCCCCATCATGTACTGGTCCTGTTTCCTCCCATTTCAGGCCCAGTGTGCATGATTTTGATGTGTGTGTTGGGGAGTGAAAGAAGACGGAGCCTCACAGGATCTGATTATCGGGCCAAAATGATTAGGTTTGCTTTAATGAATGCTGTTAGGAAGTGGCCACCGCAGAAAGAATGAGTCATGGTATTGATCGCCGCCTCCTCCTTCAGTTCTCTCTAACCTCCTCCCTCCCCTCCCCTCCCCCTTTCCTCCCTGAGTCTTTGTCTATCCATCCATCCTTCATGTCTCCAGTTCATCTTTTCTGCCCCGCCTCACGTGGACACGCCAGATTATAACATTTTTTTCCCTCCCAAAGATTCGTCAGACAGGATTTGAGGAGAGCCGGCATGCAGCCGGGCCGAGCGTTGCATACCAATAACGGCATGACTCGCTCTGCACTCCAGTCTGGATGAGAGAGGGAGGAGGAGGGTGAGGAGGGTTGAGGGGGAGCTGAAGAGGAAGGTGAGGAGGGTGAGGAGGAGGAGGAGGAGGAGGAGGGGGTCTTGTCACGAGAAGCCACGTCATCGCAGTGTGTGGAATCTATTTTTAGCAGCGTAAACAGAGGGATTCCAGCCCACCGATCATGGCTTCACAGTCAGGACTGTGTGGTGGGAGGATGGAGACGCTCTGTGGTGTCGAGCGTGGATGTGAATGAACGATCGTCTGCCTCCGTCGTCACCGCCCTCCCAACACCCGACGGGGGAAGAAACACTGCGCCACAAATAGACCAACGAGCTCCCAGTCTGACGCTTTCTCCTCCTGCTTCACATGCAGGATGCACACATGCACCGTGTCTCATATGGAGAACTGCAGCATGCAACCAACAACCATAATAACAATAATAATAATAATGATGATAATAATACTTTATTAGTGCAGCAGATAGTGACACTAAGATACAACTAATGACGCTGATGACGATTGGTTTTTGGATTATTACAGAAAATAATCTGTGTCAAACACAAGTTTATGATACTTACATGTTTTGTTCATCAATATAATCTTTACAGATGTAAATTTTGCTGATAACACTTAATTTCTTTTTTTTAAGTAAGGTTTTGAGTGTCATATTTCTATACTCTTCACTGTGGTATCACTATTTGGTTTGTTTTTTACTAAACTGAAGGCCTTGAATATGTCTTCCACCACTGATGCATGTAGAAGAAGCTGTATTTAGACTCACATTGTCAGGGTTTACAGTCGGCATGCTGCCCTTGTAAGAATGCTTTAAATATAGATCCATACCTACGTGACGTCCCCCGGTAGCTCCGAGCGGTCATGTGAGACCCAACGTTTGTTCTGAGAATTTAAAGCTGTCACGTTTGGCCACGTTTGAGGCGCTCGCGTTGAGCACTTACTCTAATTAACAACCCCTGGTCTTTGTGCAAATCCAGCGAAGCGTTGTGTCCTCATCAAATATTCACACACACACACATATTCAGTGGTCTGGATGAGGCACAGCAGCCTGCTTACTTGATACTTTGAGCGTCACTCCGTTAGTTAAAAGTAATCTCTGTGCGTCTGTTGCCTCACAGATGAGACTGATTGATCGTCATGCTCGCAGCTCTGTGAGGCTGCAACAGTGGAGCTGTGAGCTAAGTGATAACATCAGCATGCTAACAGGCCCACAGAGACAATGCTGAAATGCTGATGTTGAGCAGATTTAATATTAAAATGGCTTATTTTGTCCAACTAACAGTTGGAACCTAATCCGGGTGTGTTTTCAGATGTTGCATTTCGGCGAGTCTTTTGTTTTGGGCCTTGTGTGAAGTCTTTTTATCGAAAGGTGATGACAAACGGCACTGCAGCTGCCGTCGTACTCGCCATGGTGTCGTTTTGAGCTGTGTTGTTGCTGCAGCCGACATCATCGTCTGTGGCGCTTGTGAAACTGCAGGAATGGCAGCCACCATGCCAGACTTGAAACAATGATTGGTTACGAGTCCCTGATTGCGAATCAGAATTAAGTCCCAAGTGTCTGTGTGTAGTGACTTATGTGCAACTCGAGTCCAAGTCACAGACTCGACTTGGTGATGATAATTTGGTCGGCATCTTCATATAAAAACTTTGACATCTGGGAAACACTGTCCATCAGCTTTGACTGTGTGTGGTCCACCTGTCGAGTGCAACAGCTTGATCTGAGATGATGTGGTGGAGACTGGTCTCTGTAAAGATGTGGTGGAGACAGGTCTGTGTAAAGATGTGGTGGAGACAGGTCTCTGTAAAGATGTGGTGGAGACAGGTCTGTGTAAAGATGTGGTGGAGACAGGTCTCTGTAAAGATGTGGTGGAGACAGGTCTGTAGAGATGTGGTGGAGACAGGTCTCTGTAAAGATGTGGTGGAGACAGGTCTGTGTAAAGATGTGGTGGAGACAGGTCTGTAGAGATGTGGTGGAGACAGGTCTCTGTAAAGATGTGGTGGAGACAGGTCTGTGTAAAGATGTGGTGGAGACAGGTCTGTAGAGGTGTGATGGAGACAGGTCTGTGTAAAGATGTGGTGGAGACAGGTCTGTAGAGATGTGATGGAGACAGGTCTGTAGAGATGTGATGGAGACAGGTGTCTGTGGGCACAACAGTCTCTGAGATTCAGTCTACATAGTCTCACATCACGATGACGATATCAGCCCGGATACGAAGATCCATCTCTAAATTTGCCTAAAAGCAGTTTAGTTTATGTGTGTAGTGATTTTGCGTGCGGGTGATTCGCCTCCTCTCCTCAGCAGAGACTCACTCGTTTTCCAGTCAGACATTATGAATGTGAGTAATCAAGAGATGGATCTGTAGTCTTAATGGATGCTTAATCTCTGTGACAAATGAAAGTGGGTGAAAGGACCTGGAGTCAGTGCAGAGCGTGCCCCGTGTCACCCGCTCTGCTGCTGCATGTCAGCCAGCCTCGGAGGCTCTGGAGCGGGGCCAAACCGTAATGGTATTGGCCCCGAAGAGTCGATCTTCCTCCTCTTTTATCTCCGGGCCTTCAGATCAGCTCAGCTCTATTAACAACAGTGTCTTCCTCTGCTGTCCTGCTGGTTCCTTGTCTATATCTAATTAACAGAACACCCCCCCCACCCCTTCTCCTCCTCCACCCACCGCCACTTCCACCTGCTCACCCTCTTCTTCCTGTGTGCAGGTATGTGCATGTATCAGTGCTCAGCTGTCAAATTTAAAACCACAAGCAGTCATTTATTTATTTCCCTCTGCAGTTCCTTCATGTCAGTGTGAAAAAGAGGATATTAAAGGAGGTGAAGTGATGGACAACACTATGTGGTCACACTTTATGATAACCATCATTCTTAAATTTTAATTTATAGTTAGTTAAACTTTAGTCAATAGTTATTTTACTGTTAACACACAATGAAATACTATAAATCATATATTGAAGGAGCACTTTGTGGTTTTGTTGAAGAAATGTTAATGAGAAGAGAAAGATCTTCATTGGCTGACTTTGAATTTCTTCTCTTAAACTACACAGTGTCCCCTTTAAGCCTCAACAGCAACTTTACAACGAACAGTTGCTTGATAAATTGTTTCATTATGGCTGCAGTGGACGAACAAATCAAACGCTCTGCTGCCTTCAGGTGACCTCAAGATCCAGTAACACACGTAAATCACAGTTTGACACGTAGAAGAGAATCCAAAGGCTTTAAAAAGAAAAGTCTGGTCCCTTTAACGTCCAATTCTGAAATGAGCGAAATAAATCAGTGAATTTCTGTCCCCTCATTTCTCAAATGTTTGTTTTTTATGTGCAGTGAAAATCATTACAGATGCACAAAGTAGCCAGAGACTCAGATGGACGGTGTGCACGGTGATTAGCTTCTTTCCCCTCCCTCCTCAGACACTGATGCATCGCCGCCATTTACCAGAATGCAGGAAAGCGGAGCAATTTGTGAAGCATCACAACTAACCCCTGCTAGCAGCCCTGCCACCATCACGCTGCTCTCTGCCATCAACCCCCCCCCAACCCCATCCCTCCACCTCCACCACCTCCACTGCCCTGAGCTAAAAATAGCCCGTCCTCTCTCATCACCCAGCCATCACGTCAGGCCGGCGTTCACTCTCATTCGCTGCCCACGCCTCTTCATGTTGTGATGTTTTGACAGTGTCAGATGATCAAATTAGCCGTGGGTGAACATGTTTGGCATCCGTCAAGGAAAAGAGACTTCCAGCTAATTTCATACACGGAAGTCAATGTCTTTTTAAATGAGAGGGTAGATTTCATAATATTACACTCTGTCCTATTACATTTTTTTCGTGTTTCTCAAACTGGATTGAGGAAGGAAACTGTTTCGAAACACGACTTCTGCTCCATATCAGCTGTTTCTGCAGTATGAAGGTGCCATTTTTGACTTTCAGAGAGCTGTGTCGTAGTTCTCCAGCTCTGAGTTCATGTAACTGTGCACGCTTCATTCAGAAAACATCAGCCATTGAGTCTCATCTCAGCTGTTTTTTTTCATTCACAGGAAGGAAGGGTGGAGATCGACTCTGAAGATGGACTGCAGGTCAGTGTCAACATCGCACATCTGTAGTTTGGAAAAACCAACATCTTCAGTCAGCTGAGCAGGGGTGAAGGAAGTATTCAGAGCCTTTACTGAGATAAATATACCAGTAAAGTAATGTAAAAATACTCCATTACAAGCAAAAGGCCTGCATTCAAAAACCTATTTAAGTAACAGCAGCAAAATGTACTCAAAGTATCAAAGTAAAAGTACTCATTCTGCAGTAAATGACTCCTGTGACTGATATTTTATCCTGTGTGACATTATTAGATTTTTATCAGTTAAACAATTATTGATGGAGACAGGTCTCTGTAAAGACGTGGTGGAGACAGGTCTCTGTAAAGACGTGGTGGAGACAGGTCTGTGTAAAGATGTGATGGAAACAGGTCTCTGTAAAGATGTGTTGGAGACAGGTCTCTGTAAAGATGTGGAGATGTGGTGGAGACAGGTCTCTGTAAAGATGTGGTGGAGACAGGTCTGTGTAAAGATGTGGCAGAGAAAGGTCTGTGTAAAGACATGGTGGAGACAGGTTTGTCTAAAGATGTGGTGGAGACAGGTCTCAGTGGTGGAGACAGGTTTGTGTAAAGATGTGATGGAGACGGGTCTCTAAAGATGTGGTTGAGACAGATCTGAGTAAAGATGTGATGGAGACAGGTCTGTGTAAAGATGTGGTGGAGACAGGTCTGTGTAAAGATGTGGTGGAGACAGGTCTCTGTAAAGATGTGGTGGAGACAGGTCTGTGTAAAGATGTGGCAGAGAAAGGTCTGTGTAAAGACATGGTGGAGACAGGTTTGTCTAAAGATGTGGTGGAGACAGGTCTCAGTGGTGGAGACAGGTTTGTGTAAAGATGTGATGGAGACGGGTCTCTAAAGATGTGGTTGAGACAGATCTGAGTAAAGATGTGATGGAGACAGGTCTGTGTAAAGATGTGGTGGAGACAGGTCTTTGTAAAGATGTGGTGCAGACAAGTCTCAGTGGTGGAGACAGGTCTCTGTAAAGACGTGGTGGAGACAAGTCTGTGTAAAGATGTGGTGGAGACAGGTCTCAGTGGTGGAGACAGGGTCTGAACCATACAAACCTTTTAAGAACAAGATCTGTAGGTCACGATATCTCTCGTACTTCATTATAATGCTGTTATTTGTGTCGCAGTAACAGAAATCCTCTGGGAATTTAAGCAAACACATGCTGTGTGTGACGTCCTGACAAAATGCCGTCAGTAACACCACAGGAGCCGACGCAGAGTAACCTGCTGTTTGATCCGTGCAGGATGAGCAACAGGACTGTCTGGTGAGGAAAGATGTTTGACAGCATCACAAATTAACAGCTGTAATCGTGGCAGATGTTCCCGACGTGGATCTGCGTGTAAAGCAGGACTGTGGTGTTTGGAGAGCAGGGCTTGATTCTGTTAGCGTGGTGCTCTGCTGATGCTCAGATAAAGTGTGTGTGTGTGTGTGTGTGTGTTGGGCGGAGTACCCATCAACAAGTCATTTCATTCTGAAGATGCACGTCCCTGCAGCTCGCTGATAAAACGAGCTGTGAGCGAGGTACCGCTGCACAAATCGCAGAGCTCATTCTCATTCTCGGCCTCACTTCCTGTTTGTGGGTTTGCCAGTAGATTAAATCCCTGTTTAAGTTTGCCTTCTGTGATCCGTTGTAGTCTTCAGGTTCACCTTCAGTTCTGCAGTTCTCGTGCTGGATGTTGAAGCAGCAGCCACACAGTCCCCCTATAGAGCCCGTCTGGCTGCAGGTGGGATATTTTTAACCTCAAACCCGCTGAGACGTGTTGGCTGGATGTAATTAAAGAGACGTTTATAAAGCGTCGACATGTGAGTCATAGAGTTTATCCTACGCCTTCAGCGCTCACTCAGTGCACATCAGGTCTCATTCAGAGAAATACCTCCAGTTTGAGCCTCTCGTGTATTAATGTCACAGTCTAGTAGCAGAGCAAAGCCTTTAATTTTGAGTGAAATAAACTCCAGATAGATGAGAAGAAACCTCTCATTAGCAGGCTGCTAGCTTAGCTTAGCATTAAATCTGAAAACAGGGACAACAGTGAATGTTCCTGCAAAGCACAGCACATATTTTCATATGAGTTTAGATTTTGCATTTTAATTGACATTCATGTCTTTAAAGCCGAAGCTGCTGCCGGTTCCACATGTAAATGTAGATTACAGACGCTGATCCAAGCAGAGCGGCGTCACAGCTCCAGCCCGGATTAATAACATTTGCACACTTTTCCTCGTGCACCGATTCGTCGGTCAAAAAGGAGAGACCTGCGTTGGCGCCGCTCAGCTGGCTCATTCAGATTCTGTGGCCGGCGCAGGTGAGACAAACACACGGCGGGAAGAGGCAGGACGGTCACGACACCCTGCAAACAGATGCATAATGATGAGAGCAGGTGATCCGCCTGTGGGAGCAGATAAAAGTGATTCATGCACATGTTCTGCACGTCACCAGCAAACGCTTCATCTCTCGTATCACATTCAGAAAATAATCACAGCTGAAGTAAAGCGTTCATGTGTCAGCAGAGCTTCGCTGGATGATTTATGGTTTGTGTGTTTCACTGTGTTTAATGTGCAGAGTGTGAAATCTGATGCACATTTGTTGAGCGTTAAAAAAGGTTTTTAATCAGTGTTTTCTGATCACAGCTCACTTTTGATGTCCAAACTACAATAATTAGTGGATTAATCGATTAGTTTAAGTCCATTTTTTTATGCAAAATTGCCAAAATTTCTCAGGTTACAGCTTCTGAAATATGAATTTCTTTCGTTTTGTGTCAGCTTTTTATTTTTCGGACAGAACAGGACTTGTGGAAACAGAACCTCTGACTTGTTTTCTGGCAATTTGTAGATCAAATGATACTGACTGGAGTCATTTGTTAAAGTAAAAATGCCAGAATTTCTTAGATTACAGTTTCCTCTTGATGTTCAGACTGCAACAACTAGTGGTCCTGCTTACTGGACTTTTGAAAGTCAGTTTCTCTGACTTGTTTCTTTGCAAACAATTGATTGATTAATCAAGTAAATAATGGGCTCATTAATCGTTATTCCTCATGTTGCAGCTTCTTAAATGTGAGGATTTGCTCTTTTTCTCAGTCGTATATCATCGTTGTTGGAAAATTAAATTCTTGTGGTTGTGGACAAAGCTAAACACCTGAAAGCGTCACCTTGGACTCACTGCTTTTAGTGGAATAATGGATTATTTTAAGTCCATTTTGGAAGCAAAGCAACTTTTCTCAGCCTCAAACTTCTCAAACATGAGGAATTTTAGTTTTTTTGTCAGTAAATCGTTCACATCTTTGTGTTTTGTACTGTTGATGGACAAAACAAGACGTGTGGAAACAGAACCTCTGTCTTGTTTTCTGGCAAGACCAGTCTAGAACTGATAAATCGGGAAATAATGGGCACATTAATTGTTATTTTTAAGTAAAAATGCCAAAATTTCTCAGGTCGCAACCTCTAAAATAAATGAACTCTTTTGGTTTTAGACTGTCGGACAAAGTGAGACATTTGAAAACGTCACCTTGGACTCACTTCAATGAGCTTACAAAGGTTTTTTAGATCACTGCTGGGACTCAGTCTTTTTATTTAGCTTTTTATTGAATATGCACAGTGAAATAAATGAACGTATGTCATCAAATAAAAAGCAAAAAAGAGGAAAATAAATACAAAATCATTCACCAAACGACTCTTCACAATACAGTAATGTACATAAATGAAATTCTGTCAGAACGACTTGAAACATTTTGCTGTGCATGTGAGATTTACACTAAATCCAAAGGATGTAACGTTTATATTTACATTTATGTATAAAGTCTCATATTTCCTGTCCGACCGTCCAGAACTTCCCTGATGAGCTGCAGGCGCTGAACAAGCGGAGCAGTCGGCGTTAGAAGAGCGACGCTCACTGAGCAGGCAGTCAGTCCGGTGGGCTGCACCACCGACCGGCTGCATCACGACAAACTCCACCAATCGGGCTTCAGCCTCATGCGTCTCCATGGTAACAGAGCTTCCTCAGTCCCGAGGAGGTGGAGACAGCGAGGATGGGTTGGAGGGGTGGTGGGGGAGAGGGAAAACAGAGCAGAGGTGGATGAGAGAAGAGGAGAAGGAAGAGGTGGAGGGGAGAGAGAGAGAGAGAGAATCGATTCCTTCTCTTATTTCAGGAGAGGATTTAAAAAGCGACGCTCCTTCCCAATCGAGGTGGGGGGGGAGCGAGCCGGTGAGGATTGGCCCGACAGCAGACGAGCGCAGGGATGAGGTGGAAGGAAGCCCGGGCTGCTGGTCTCTGTGGGACCAGGATCTGCAATGGCCCCTGAGCCTCTGCCCAGAGGGCGGCTGTGGTGAGGTGGTGGTGCCGTCTGCGAGGTAATCTTTCACATGCACACGAGACAAAATGTTTCCTCTGGACTGAACTGTTGTGAGAACAGGTCAGATGCATGATGGCAACATGGACGCCTGCCTGTTGGACCTGTCTGAGGTTCTGCAGGTGGCTGCTGTTTGAGGGCGGATTTGTCATTTTTCTTTGAGGAAAATACGAAAGTGACCAACGCTGGATTCACGTCTGAGGTTCAGGATCAGCGTGACGGCTTCACTGCTGAAATGTTGTCTCGTCCTGTGTGCAACACGTCTCGTGGTCACGTTGGGCGGTTGCGATGTGCCGAACGTTCACCGAGTTTGTCGTCTCTCTGAAGGGAGGAAGCTGTGATGAGGTGACGTTTGAGTCACATCATTTTTATCTGATTTCAAGTGTAAATATTTAGTGGATGTTCGGTGCAGTTCAGCCTCAGCTGCTGATGATCACTGCAGCATGTTTAAATCTACATTGTAAGCTTATTTGAACGAGATTACACATTAATCACATTAATCGGTGCTGATAATCTGCTGTTTTGGACTGTTGGTTGGATAAAACATGATGTGAAATTGGCAATTTGTGGACTAAATGTTTAATTAATAAATTGAGGCCCATTAATCGATATTATTTAAAACAAAGATGCCAGAATGTCTCATGTTAAAGCTTCTCAAATGAGAGGATTTACTGTTGGTCTCTGTTTTATATCATTGATATCGCTGTAAAATGAAAATCTTTGGGGTTTGGACTGTTGACAAAACGTCTCCGTGGTCTCGTTTCTCTGCCGGTTTTATAGACCACCACACATTTGTTACACACTTGATCCGTGCAGCCAAAGCTGTCCCACCATAAGGTTTGATTTGTCCCGCCAAAATGGATTTTTTAAATACTGTGTGACACATACGCATGTGTTTCCTCATGATTATGATAATTCACTGGATATGCATTCTGCCAACACGTTCTGAGGAATTTAACATGGCTTTAAATTTTCATGAGTTGTCACACGTTAACACTGCAAGTAAAGATGGCTTCAGTGTGACGTCACGTGAGGGAAACGAACCAGACAGACTGAGAGATCATGAGGAGATCAAAAAAGTTTTATATCTCCCTAAAAAGAAACAATTTTTCAGTTCAGTTGCAGGATTAGCTGTTAGCGTTTAGCGATTTTTATGAGAGCTCTGGATGTCAAAAAGCTGGTGGATAGTTTTACTAGTTTCAGTCTGGTTGGTAATAATCTGTAGATTATTTTCATAATTAATTGTTTTAGTCTCTAAAATGTCCAAAACTGAAAAAAGTTATGTGGCGCAGAATAACTGAACGCTGCTTCTCCACGTTTAGTTTTGACTGTAGTGGCTGAATAAATTATCATTATAAAATGTCAGTCTGACAGCTCACGGTTGGCGTCCAGGCTCGGACCCCATCACTCCGACCCCCAGTAGCCCCCAGTACAGCTCCAGCTGCCGGCCTGAACCGGCTCGCAGGCGTCGCTCCATAAGTGGCAAATGATTTTCCTTCGACAGTCGACTTATCTCTGGAGCTCTGACTACAAGGCTTGTGGGTTCGAGGGGCTAGCTGGTTAGCATGCTAACTTCAATAGACGTCTCTGCAACACAAAACATAGACGTCTGACAAACATTAAAGACTGTTATTTCTTTATTGCCTCCTGATAATTTAACTTTTGAACAAACATTTTGCACCTTTAAAGAGTCAACTAGTCCAGTCGGTGATACATTCCTGATCTCTTATCTCACAGATGTTATCCACAGTTTGTAGCTGTAGATGTCTGCGCAGGGCTGAGAGGTGACAGTCTGTCTTTTAGGTGCTCACATCGAGTTTGAGTTTAATGTGAAGAGGTGGACGGCAGGCTGGGTTTGTGTTTTCAGAGGGTCGACCCCTGAGAACGAGGTTCTGCGTGTGATGGATCGGAGCCGTTCTCCTCCGAGTCCTCGGTGGCAGAGTCGGCGCAGTTTAGCTGCGGGTCGTCTCAGCGTGTCGGCCATCGCGCACGAGGCCGTCACCCTGTTAGTGGAGACGAGGAGATGAGACACCGGCTGTGATTTTGGGCTCAATTATTTTAAATTTAACCAGGAAACTACAGGAGTGTGTTGAGGTTCGTGCACGAGGACGATCATCTGTCACGCCACCCGACAGCGCTCGCATTGGTTTCTGTAGAGGCCAGTCCTCCATGTTTTATCCCTCACGCCATAATGCGAGGTGCAAAACTTCATCAGTTAAATGGATCAGAGTGGGTGGAGGCGCAGAGCTAATTTCCCTTTACTGTGGTCGGGTCGCTCTGTGGGAAATCAGCCATCAGCTTTGGTTCGAACCCAAAGCAATTAGAGGGAATGGAGCCGGACTCCAAAACAGATACTGGAGGATGTGGAGATGAAAAGCATTACATCACATGTTGATTGAGAGCTTCCTGTTATTCTGCATAATGTAAGTGATGTTTGTGGTCGTCTGCCAAATAAGAGGCAATGTTTTTTTTAATGTTGTAGTTTCAGGGGTTAAGTGCTCGGGACTGTAGACACTCAGTAGAGCGCACACCTCCGCCAAAGCCCAACAGTCCCCTTTAATCCAATTAAGCCTGATCTAATATCATCAGTTTTATTTGGATCTGCATCAAATTGTTCTCACTCATAAATACCAGCCACTTAAATATGCCTGATTTCTTTCATCAATATCCATGTATTATCCCGAGAAATAACCAATATGACAAAAAACACCCTATCCTGCAACTTTAAAGAAAATGTAAAAAAAAAAAATCCTGGGTCTGTCCATTTATCCGGATCTGCACCAAAAGTTAATGGGGTCTATTCTGGGTCGAGACTCATCCTCCATCTGAGTTTAGTGGAAATCCGTTCAGTAGTTTTTGTGTAATCCTGCTGACAAACCAACAAACAAACCAACAAACAAACAAACAAATGGACAAAGTGAAAATAAAACCTCCTTGATATAAAACACATCGACCTACTAAACCAAGCAGTGTTGGGAAATAAGCTTGTGATTTAGTTAAACAGTCGTGACAACTGTTGTTAACTGTTTATTCAGACAAGAAAAACACTGATAATGTATAAGAATAAACACAAGATACGTCTCATATTTAGTACACGTGACTGTTTACAACAACATGAGGAGGAAGAGCACTGAAGCCTCTTGTGGTCAAAATGAGTATTACAGAAACAAACAAAAATGAGCCTTTTTCCATCTGTTTTTTTAAAAAAACAGGACATTTTTTCTTTTTTCACACATGAAAACAAAACAAAAATGTTTCCTGAAATTTTTACACATGAAAAAAAAATTTCCACTAATGAAATCTTTTTATTTTATTCTCCTGAAAATAATTTTTCTCTCCGTTTCACACAAGAAAAAAAAAAACAATAGATAAACACAGGAGAGAAAACACTTCAGATCAGACTTAGAAAATTAATCACCAGAAAAAAAAAAGCAATCTTCACTTTTCCCCTCAGGGCTTCCGTACCACGGTGATGTTTTCAGATGTATTATTTTGGTCCAAAACCCAAAGAAATTCATTCAACAATCACGTAAAACAGAAAAATTTGGCAGCATTTTTGCTTTAAAATAAGTAGAAGAGCGTTCGGAGACTTTCCTCCAGCAACGTCGTCTTCAGCTTGTTCTTCAGGTTTTCTTCTCCCGAGTTCAGTCTGCTGTATCTGATGTGCTGACTCACAGCTCGCTCATCAGATGGAGGCAAACGAAAAACAAAAGCCTCGCTCTTCATGCGTGGCTCCATCCGTCTGTCCGTCTGTTGTCAGTTTTCATCCGTCTCCGTCTCACATTTTGCTCGGTGGGGATTACTGTGTCTCTATAAATAGCAGCTCTTCTGTCGGTCAAGGACTTATTCTTCACAGGATTCGGGGAGGGAGCACCACTCCATCTCCCTGCTGTAATTGTATCAGAGCGCAGTGAGTCAGGTCGGACGTTGCCGCCTCTGGAGAGCAGCTGGGATTTTGAATCTTCATTCATGGTTCATGCAGAGGACTGCAGCGTTGATACCTGGAGTTATTGTTTATTAAAGGCATCATGGGAATGACTGGAGCTCTGTGGGTCCAGGAGCAGAAGAAGGAGAATGTTTTGTGCAAAAAAACAGTTTAAAGATTCATATTTTCTACATAATCGCTGATCTCACAAGATTCAGTGTTTGTGTTTATGTGTGACATGATCGGGTTGATTTCAGTCATGATTTCATCTTCAAGCTAAAAATCAGTGAAGCTGCATCGACGCCTCTTTTATTTCTCGGTGCTGATTTGCACAAATTGCTCGTTTTCACAGACGTTCTCTGCAATTAGGTGGAAAAAATATCAGACATCAGCAAAAATCGAACATCATACATCCCTAAAAATAACCAGAGGTGAGAAGTAACAAAGTAAAAATACTTCATTACTGTGCTTAAGTAGATTTTTCAGGTATCTGTACTTCTCCTCTCTACATCTGAACACAAATATCTGAACTTTCTCCTCCTCACAATAGTCTTTGAATTATATTAATATGATGTGAGCTTCAGTAGCTTTGACCACAAATGTCCTTCAGAGGGAGACTTTTTACTCTGATACTCTGAGTACATTTCAGAGCCTGTACTCTATTACTTTTACTGGAGTAAAGAAGCTGAATCAGTACTTCTACATTTACCAGAGACGTATCTGAACTTCTACTGACTTTTGCAACCTCTGTAAATAATCTTAACTCCAGCAACATATTTTTTTTACTTGTGAGAAAACACATTTTCTGCTTTATGAGTCCTTTTAAGAGTATTTTCATAGTGTTGTCTTTGAATCCTTCTTCCGCCGCTGATCCTCTGATCTGTGTGCTTCGCTGCTCTGTGTTCATAAAGAAAACAGCGTTTAGTGTGACATCTGGTCCACTCCCTAAAGAACCAACGCTGACATCCTCTGGTCCAACATCAACGCCCGTCTATCCAAACAGAAGTGACAGAGTGATGACTGTGATGATGATTGTGAGGCGGCTGAGGGACGGTCGCGTACTGACGAGCAGACAGATGAGTTCAGGAGTCACATGACAAAGGCTACTTAATCTCAGACAGATTGAGAACGACTGTAAATCTGATGCTGAGGAGGAGCTGACATGTCAAATCAAAAGTGTGTGTGTGTGTGTGTGTCTGCTGCTGTTAGCAGGTAGCTCAGTTAGCTGAGTGGCCCTAACATAGTGAAGCATTTAACAGATACAGAGACAGATATATGAATAAAGTATAAAGCTGAATGACTGAACAAGTCAAATGCCAGAAAACAAACAGGGCAGCACGTCACCAGAGTATCTGTTTTGTAGTGGTCCAGACTGGGAGCTGGGAGCACCAGGGTAGGGTTGTTGGTGTTCGGGCCACTAGCACAGGAGCTGTGGACCGTGAGGCTAGCTGGTTAGCATGCTAACTCCAGTAGATTTCTCAGGAACACCTTTCATAGACGTCATAATGTCAAAACCTGTCATTTCTTTATAGTCTGCTGATCATTTTAGTCAATTCTTGAGTGTTTTCTTAACCAGATTTCTTACATATTTCACCTTTTTAATCTGTAAAAACTTCAGTCGTAAGAAAATAAATGTAGTGAAACAGAAGTTTGAAGTAGGAGGACAAATAAATACTCGCATTAAGTATCTGAATATTGTACTACAGTGCAGTACTATTCCGTCTGTGCAGAAGATGAGAGAGCTTTGTTGGATTTAAACGTTGACCACAACTTGGCTGAATCTTGGTGTGTGTGGACAGAGTCGGGATTTAGGTTGCTGGGGGATTTCAGGGATGTTGCTAGGTCAGTGGATTACCTTGTAATAGATCTGTGGGAGGGCTGGAGGACACACACACACAGGATGTGTTGGCTTGTGTTCGGGGGCTTTAATCCTTGAGACAAACATGCTAACTCCTCCTGACGCTGGACGCTACGATCTACACACTCTCCTCTTTTCTGCTCCTCTCCTCAGGTGTGAATAACGATGACTCCCATCCTCGCTGTTTGAACATGCTGCTTGGGTAGCGAAGCCGACCGAGAGGAGCGACTACCCTCATACACTCCTTCCCCTCCGCACACACACAAACACACACAGAGAGTCGGCCCGATTCAACCACAGCCATGCTGATCAAGGAGTATCGCATCCCCATGCCGATGAGCGTGGAGGAGTACCGCATCGCTCAGCTCTACATGATCCAGGTGAGTGGACAACTGAATTACTAATAGCCAAAATGTTGTTTATCTCAAATTAAAGGATTAGTCTGGTGGCGCGGGGAAGTACAAAAGAGCTGGAGTGTGATTCAGATCATGTGCTGACACGAGTTCAGGTCTGTGTGTGAAGGCGGCTGGAGGTCACGGTGTCATCGTGTCGTACTGTAGCAGAACAAGAGCACTTTCGGAGGGTCACGGGGCCCCGTGTTGTTCTGCACACCAGATGGTGCTCCATATGTGGCAGGATTGTGTTTCGGTTCATAATTTGGGGCAAACACACACGGTGGAAAAATATAGAGAGAAAATATTCTCCTCTGAGTAAGAAGTGATTTTATTTAGTGTTTAAATTAGACATAAATGAAGGAAAAATAAGAGACACAACAAGTTTGTGCTAACAGACATCAGCATGAAGCTGTTATTGATCACATTCAGTCACTGAATGTGTCGTTTCATCTCTTCCTTTCTATTGCGTTCACCTTTACAACACCGCTGCGCTCCAGATCACATGCAACTCCAGTGGTTGCCAGTTTGTCGTAGCTAACGTTGCAGCACACACTGTAGAAATCAGCTATTTTACTGTTTTTTTCCCCCCCACAAACTGGCAACGAAACACAGAAACCACCTGACACCAACGGTTTTCTGCTATTGGCTGACAAACCTTGTTAGAATTCTGACACAGAGACAAACAAAACAATAATTTGGGATTTTAGATCATTAATTCACAATCGTGAGGTCAGAGTGTGTAGGCAGTTCCTGGATGACGAAGGCATTGATGCCATTGACTGGCCCCTGTGGTTCCCCTGACCTAAATCCAGTTGAGCACCTATGGGATGTTAAGTAACGATGCGTCTGACGCTGCCACAGACACAGACTGTCCCGGAGCTCACTGATGTCCTGATCCAGGTCTGGGAGGAGATCCCCCAGGACACCACCCGCAGAGTCATCGGGAGCATTACGTACTGCTGAGTCACATTATGAGTCGCTTCATGAGTTGGATCAGCCTGTGATGAAAATGTTTGATTTTGAATCCAGCCCTCAGTGGGGTGATGATTTTGGTTTCCATTGATTGTTGTTTGCATCATTTTGTTCTCAACAAATTATACAAAGTACATCAGTAAAGATTTTAAACTTGAGTAGTTTGTTCATCAAGATCTGATGTGTGTGTTCAAAGCGTTACCTTAATTTTTTTGAGGAGTGTAGAATAAATGAAAAGTATGCACATGTGGACTGATAATAACAACAACAATGATAATAGTTTTGTTTTTTACGCAGCACTTTTCAAAACTAAGCTACAAAGTGCGTTACGTGTCTGAACCATCAGGACTGCAACGAGGCAACAATAAAATAATACAAAAATAAAACGGATTACGGCAGAAATATAAGATTAAAAGAAGAAGGAGGAGAAAAATAATAAAACAGATGAGACATGTTGGAAATAAACATGACAAGATTAACTCAACTCAAAATCAGCTTTGATAAAACACATTATTAAATACACACACACACACACACACACACACACACACACACACACACACACACACACACACCCTCCTCCTCCTCCTGCTCAGCGTCACAGTTGAGCACCGGTTGCCACGGTAACCGGTGACATCAGCTGCAGCATGGCGGGATGGGGCTGCCATCATTTGTTTGTGATATGGGCGAGAGACAGAGAGAGAAAGAGAGAGAGAGAGTAGAGGAGGATGTGATGGCGCAGCGGCGTTACCATGACAACAAGTCTGACTGTAAATACAGGATACAGGTTATCACTCAGGTACGGGGGGGTGGACACAATAACATGAACAGCCTGATGTTATAATAGATTTTAATTCTTTTGGCTGCCGTTTTTTTCTGTCGTGGGAAAAAAAATGTCAACAATTACGTATCAGTCCGCCGCTGAAAGTAGTCCCAGATATATGCGCAATAAAATCTACAGTGAGCAGCTGCTGTAGGTAGTGAAGGAAACTAACATGTCTTCAGTGAGAACCAGTGGGCCTGGTGTTTAGCATTCAGGCATGTACCTTCAAACTATATCGAACCACAGGAGGCGTAAAATAAAATGATACACTTTTACTCCCTCGCCTCCTGTTTCCCTTTTTCTTTGCAGAAAAGTCTGTAATTCAAGATTTATTATCCATAGAAATATAATAAGAAACCCGAAATATTTCAGTTCAACCTCACTGATCTATCATAGAACAATGTGCATTGACTTCTGATCATATTTGTTAATTACAGCAGAGGGTGAAGCTAAAATCATGCTAGCGAGTGATGCTGTATTGTTTTTTTTTTTAAATTCCTCATAATTCTGACTTTAAACAAAATTCTGTATATAATATTTATTATTTATAAGAATCTGAGATCTTTTTATTCTTAAAGTCTGATGTTTAGCAGCTGTAGTGTTACCAATGTTCAACGTCCTAGTTTAGATTATTAGCATGCTAACATCTGCTAATTAGCACTAAACACAAAGTACAGCTGAGGGTAAACCTCTCAAGTTGATAACTTACATAAAGACAATTATTTCTTGGGTGTTTCAAGTTTTCTGGACTTTAAATATGTGAATGATGCATAATCTATTAAATATGCACTAAGTTACATAAATGTCCAGAACAGAAATCTGACCTCAGTGTTTATTTTGGAGGTTTTAGTCTGAAAGAAAATGGCAAAATAGCCAAAAATCTCAAAATGAATGAGAGCATAAAAAGCTGTTTTCCCCTGTAGTGTCCTAATTAAGATTAGAACAGAAAGATCTGCTGTGTGACATATTTTCTGCTCTCGCGCAGCTTTTTTTAACACTTTTGTTTTCACGTTTGTATCCACTTGCTGCAGTGTGCGAGTCGTCTTTGCAGTTTTTGTTTTATTTAACGAACGAGCTGACAGTTTGATCCATGAGAGTTGTCTGTTGCACAGATTTGAAAAATGGCAGAGCGGCTGAAGGAGGGGGAGTATGAAATGTGTGAGCAGCCAGTGATAACGCTTGATGCATGAGGTTCTGCTGGTGCTCCGGTTTGGACTGAACGCAGGCCTGAGGAGCGGAGTTTTGTACCCTGGTTTATGCTAACCTTGCAGTGTCACATAAATTATTCAGGGACAGCTCAGCCCGGCAGAAACGAGACCCTCAGCGAAGCCCGACCCATTGTAATTCCACAGACGTGGTCCACAGTGTGTCTGCCCGAGCTGGTCTCTAATTGTACTGTATTTCTTTTCCTGTCAGCTGTTAAATATTATATTACATATCAGATTAGTTTTTCTTTCTCTTGAACAATTCTTATCTTCGTGTCAAACTGGACGAGTTCCTCGCCTCACAATTATGGCTCATCTTTCCTCATGTAGATCTCTCGTGGTCAGACTCTCCGCTGTGTTCCCCGTCACATCACTGCATTTTAATAACGTACAAGGACTTCAGTAACTCTTTACTTTACGAGTCCATATTTTACTGAAAACCTCCTGAGAAGATTCCTGGAAAGAAGTAAGTGATGTAGGCAGCAGGTGTTATGGACCGTTTCAAAACAAATGATCCAGAGATGTTGATGTTTTTATTCCATGCATTCTTCTTCCTTTTCAAAACCTGGTGCCTACATTACCCACAATGCAACTGAGCCACTGAGTGACATTACTGGAGGAAGTTTATCAGATTCCTGCAGCTTCCTCTGGAGCCACAAAAGGCTTCGTACTACTTTTTAAAAAAACTTTTTTAGCGTTGTCATTGTGAGCCCGTTCACTCGCTGACGTTAGGTTGAAGTGCAGCCTCACAGAGCTGCTGAGGTCTTGTTAGCTTCCTTCAGGCTTCAACAATTGTGTTTGTGTGTGTGTGTGTGTGTGGTTTGATTTTGCTGACAGCCAAACACCAGAACACACACACCTCAGCAGCAGACGCAGCATCCTCGATTTCGAAAAAAAAGCTTCCACATGAGAAAGGTTTTCGAGTAAAGCCGCAGAAAGAGAACTGAAGGTTATATCACCGCGAGGCGGGAGGGGCGGGGCTTGGAAACACGTAACTATGCCAACACAATTAACCGTTTGATGGGAACTTTAATGCAAACTCAACACTTCCTGTGTCCATTTCAAATTAAAAGCCCTTTAGTGTTTCAGTGGACAGAAAGGAGATTATTGCGAAACATCATCAAGAAAATACCGCCGCTGCCATCTGCTCTCCACTTCCACTCGTCTTAGTTTATTTATCATTTCGATGATGAACTGAGGTCGAATGGTTGTCGTGAGAAATGAAAACACGACGTGTCACAGTTGCCCTGATGGACTGTAGTGCTGCTCGGTCTCATTCACAGGCTCTTATATCAAACCGGTTTGTAAATGTTTAAATTGGCCCAACACCAGAAGACGGTACCAAAGTTATAGAATCACCTCTATTGTTTTCATAAAGATCCATAAACCTGCTCGAAGTCTCCGGGGAGACGCTGTGTAGTCGACACTTGAGCTATGAGCTCTCAGATGTCGTTAATACAGATCCTGTGCTCTCTCTGCTGTGCTGCAGCAGACACGAGGAGGGTAATTTAAAGCCCTTAGCTCCTCACCTAAATTACATTACCTGCTAGATTACAGCAATTTTCCAGCTGTTTGCCTCCTCTGACCTTCATTACTGATACCACCTCCCTGAAGTCTTCAGGAGAGGAGAGCTCCGTGTTCAATCTGAGCTCTCATTCTTGACCCCGAGCACCCCACTCCTCGCTGTTAATAATGATCACCGTGATTTGTATTCACGCTGTGCTGTTCCTGGACCCGCAGCACATTTACAGTGGAAGGAATAAAACAGCTTTTCAATCATCAGTTTGAAGCCAGAATAAGGTGTGTATACACCTGGCGTGACTCGGCAGGAAGATTCAAACGTTTCTAGCCTTTACAAACAAAGATTTAAGATTTGATTCATTGCGTCAGGTGCTTTATACTCTGAGGACCAGTGTGCAGACAAAGTATTTATCATGGATGTGCTGTTGGGCCGACTGGGCACTGAAATTATTGGCGCCTGAAAGTTGCTCCATCGCTAGTTCATCTGGAGGCTGCCAGGGGGTTCCCTCTGTGGTAGTAATGGAGCATATTCACACGGCGGCCATTTTCCTCTGATGTCACGCCCAAGATGGGAATGCTGGGATAATGTTTTGATGCTGTTCCAAGTCGTATAAACGTCTTGATGGATGGATGGATGATGTTGCTGCTCAGGAGCAGGGTCAGGGTTGCCACCATCGTGGGCGCGGCTCAACAATCTGTCAGTTTGTCTGTTTTGGTCCTTGTGTCACGTCGGTATCTGTCCCCCGGTCCTTTGTTTGCTCCTTCTGTGCTTTTTCCGGTTCCGGTTTGTTCGGACTTCTTTTTTTTATTTATCTTGAGTCCGTTTCTTGGGTTTTTCCTGCCCTTTTTGTTATCTGCATTTTGTTCTTGGGATTTCAGCTTTACATTATTAAAGTTGACTTTGTGGCTTGTTTTTTTTTTTGCTCACCCGTCTGTCTTGGTCTCTTGCATTTGACTTCCTCTTTTGCTAAACAGTAAAAAAAAAAAAGGTGGCAAAGACACAAAGTATTAAACCTCGGACCATGAAAGATACCGGAAAGATGAGGTTTTAACAGATGCTTTCAGCTACTAATTATTTTTTATTATCGATACATTTATTGATGAGTGGACCATAACACGGCTATAAAATCAAAAGTTCCCGGCACTCAAGATGATGTTCTTGGGTTTGTTTTGTCAAGATTCCCAAAATATTTAACTCTATAGTGACGTTAAGCACATTTTATTAACTGGAAAAAGAACATTTGACTTTTTTTGTTAATAAATTGATCAGATCATGAGTAGAAAAGCCTTATCGATTAATTAAGAGTCATTCCAGCACTGGTCTGGCCTCTCCTGGGCTCCTGTGTCTCATCCTGGAGGGGGTTTAATGTAACTCACCGGCCATCTAAACTCTCTCTGTGCATTTACGTTTGCTGAGTGCTGCCACCCAGACGCCTCCAGTCTAAATGGAGAGCCTCTTAAGGAGATGTAGTGTGTTTATAAACTGATGCGGTAATCCACGGCCCCCTCTGTGAATCAACAGGCTTAATACACGGCTCAGTCTTACAGGATCTGTGGGCCTGAACCATCTGCTGCCTTTTATTAGAGGAAACCACAGGCTGGGGAGAAATCACTGCTTTGACCTCCTCTACACTGTGAATCTGTCTCCTTTTAAAGTCGCCTCACCTCGACTCATCAGTGAAAATAAGTATGGGTTAAAGAATAGGAGTGCAGGATTATAAATAAAAAGGTTGAATGTGACTAAAAAGCAGTTTCTTCTTTTTTTTTTCTCTCCGTGTGGAAGCTGTTTTTCTCTCCAGCTCATCACTTTGCCTCTGCTGCATCATCCATGCGGCTCAGAGAGGAAAGTGGATTTCACCGGGTTGAACACCTGAGTGAGAGACAGGAGTGCTGTGTAAGGGTGGCAGGGGTTTAATTGGGAGTCAAAGGAAAGGAGGGAGGATGAGAGGATGCGTGTCAGCGCTGAGTCTGGATGAGGATGGACTGTTTTTTTGTTTTTTTTCACACTGAATTAGCTCTCAACCCCACATTTACCACCAGAACTTGGAAATGGAAGGAAAGGTTCTTCTAATTACTCATTAATTTAATTTGTCTACCTGCTGTTCAGACGAATGAGCTTTAGATTTTCATCTTTAAAGTCGAATGCAAGAGCAAGATCTGCGAATGCTAGTTTAGCATTAGCCTGTAGCTGCACTTCCACTTGCTGACTGGTAGTGGAAGAAACTCTGACGGCATCATGGATGTTGGCTTTATTTTCTTTCTCAGAGATCCTTTATTGACTTATTTGGGAAGAGGGTTCACTCTGGACACATTTTTTTAGAAACTTTGTAACAAACTGAATTTCTCTCTCTTGTTGTTTATTGTTGAATCACTGAAGGCTGGTGTTTTGTGTTGAACTCTGGAATCTTTATTTTTTTTAACTAATCCTGACCTGCAGAAAGCCGCCAGGATTAAGTCAAGCTGTTGTTATAAAATACCTTGAATATATTTTTAACTGGGAGAAGAAAAGTGAACAGAATCAGAGGAAGAGTTAGAGAAATATCAGCAAAACCTGAGGAGCCAAGAAACATTTTACAACTAAAAACTTTGATGTTTTCAAATGTGGAGCAGGTTTTAACTGAGGCTTCATTGTAGAAGAGGAAACACGGTTGATAACCACATCCTCTTCTCTCTGATCGCTTGTCTTCTTCCGTCATTCTAACTTCAGTCATCAGGAAGTGAAGCTCAGACAGTCGTTGTCGCTGAGAGGTGAAATGGCGCAAAGAGCAGTTCAGCTGGACCAAGAAATATTTTCTTGTCCGATCTGTTTGGATCCACTGAAGGATCCGGTGACTATTCCCTGTGGACACAGCTACTGCAAGAACTGTATTAACAATCACTGGGACAAAGAGGATGAGAGGAGGATCCACAGCTGCCCTCAGTGCAGGAAGAGCTTCACACCGAGGCCTGAGCTGCTGAAAAACACCATGTTAGCAGCTTTAGTGGAGGGGCTGAAGAAGACTGGACTCCAAGCTGCTCCTGCTGATCACTGCTATGCTGGACCTGAAGATGTGGCCTGTGATTTCTGCACTGGGAGGAAACTGAGAGCCCTCAAGTCCTGTCTGCAGTGTGTGGCCTCTTACTGTGAGAAACACCTCCAGCCTCATTATGATGTGGCTCCATTAAAGAAACACAAGCTGGTGGAGCCGTCCAAGAAGCTCCAGGAGAACGTCTGCTCTCGTCATGATGAGGTACTGAAGATTTTCTGCCGTACTGATCAGCAGTGTATCTGTATTTTGTGCTCCATGGATGAACATAAAGGCCACGACACAGTGTCAGCTGCAGCAGAGAGGACTGAGAGGCAGAGAGAGCTCGAGGGGAGTCGACAAAACATCCAGCAGAGAATCCAGGACAGAGAGGAAGATGTGAAGGTGCTTCAACAGGAGGTGGAGGCCATCAATGGCTCTGCTGATAAAGCAGTGAAGCACAGTGAGAAGATCTTCACCAAGCTGATCCGTCTCATGGAGAAAAGACGCTCTGATGTGAAGCAGCAGGTCAGATCCCAGCAGGAAACTGAAGTGAGTCGAGTCAAAGAGCTTCAGGAGAAGCTGGAGCAGGAGATCACTGAGCTGAAGAGGAAAGACGCTGAGCTGAAGAAGCTCTCACACACAGAGGATCACAACCAGTTTCTACACAACTACCCCTCACTGTCAGCACTCAGTGAGTCTACACACTCATCCAGCATCAATATCCGTCCTCTGAAGTACTTTGAGGATGTGACAGCAGCTGTGTCAGAGGTCAGAGACAAACTACAGGACGTCCTGAGAGAGACATGGACAAACATCTCACTGACAGAGACTCAAGTGGATGTTTTACTGCCACAACCGGAGCCCAAGACCAGAGCTGACTTCTTAAGATATTCATGTGACATCACAATGTATCCAAACACAGCAAACAAATGGCTGTTATTATCTGAGGGGAACAGAAAAGCAACATACAGGAGACGACAACAGTCTTATTCTAGACACCCAGACAGATTCACTGGGTGGGAGCAGGTCCTGAGTAGAGAGAGTCTGACTGGACGTTGTTACTGGGAGGTGGAGAGGAGAGGAGGAGCAGTTGGTGTAGCAGTCGCATACAAGAACATCAGCAGAGCAGGGATCTCACAGGAATGTGGATTTGGATTCAATGACAAATCTTGGGGGTTATGTTGTTCCACAGACAGTTATAACTTCTGGTACAACAAAGTCCAAACTCCCGTCTCAGGTCCTGAGTCCTCCAGAGTTGGAGTGTACCTGGATCACAGTGCAGGTATTCTGTCCTTCTACAGCGTCTCTGAAACCATCACTCTCCTCCACAGAGTCCAGACCACATTCACTCAGCCTCTCTATGCTGGACTTCAGTTTAACTGGTTTCATTCTGAAGTCTCTGCTGAGTTTTGTCAACTCAAATAGACAGAAGTCATTTCAGGGTCAGTGGGTTAAATTCTGTGTTTCATGTCTTCACACTTGTTGTGTTTCCATCATTGTTGCTGAGAGCTGATTGTTGTGGCGTTTCTTCACTGCACACAGATCACCTGTCAATCAAACATGATGGGCGGTGCTTTGACGTCTTCTTGTTGTTCTGTAAATGTTGGACTTTGTTCAGGCGGCGCTCCTTCCTGTGTCTGTTCAGCCACGGAGGCTCTCGCTGCTCATGATGACTTCAGTTTACATGATCATAATCAATAAGGAGATGCTTCATTTTGCTTGTACATAGCTGAGATTCTGCTCCAACAAACTGATTGTGTGGATGAAGTGAATCTGTTCATGAAATCATTGAACAAGAGTGGTTTAACAGACTTTACTGATGGACGTGTCAACAAACTGGAAAGTGTGTCCATGTTTTGCTGTTTTGTACAAAGGACGGTTCAGATTTTGATTCTCTTCATATTTTGTTCTGTTCACTTGTTCTTCCATATTTTGAGGTGCGGGGCAACTCGTCTATGATTCGTACTAAACCTTTGTATGTGTCAGAGAAAAGAGCAATAAGACTTATAAACAAGGTGGATGAAAGAAAACTGCAACAGACTGTTTATCAGGTCACACGTGATGAAGTTTAAAGATTGAGTTGATTTGAAAACGTTATCAGTCGTGCGTAAAGACAGAAATCAGCTGAACATCTACAGAGGTTGTTTATATTAAGATCACATTTAATTTTAAAAGTCTGTATGATGTAATATATTAAAGCAGAGAAACTGTGACGTAACACGCTGCCCAGATATTCAATTTAAAAGGATTTAAAAGAAAAATGATGAGACATTATGAGCTTATTGAGTTACATTTATGTTAAGTTGACTGTTATTGATTGTATCTGAGTTGATTTGTGAAAATAGAAGTGAATAATAAAGTGATGTCCATCAGTATCTACAGTATCTGGTGTTATTATTAAGAAAGGGGCAGCTCATAGAGGTTTTTCTTCTTCCTGCTCCTGTTTGGTTCATTGAATGTGTTGAAGTGTAACCGGGTGGTAAATCTACTCAGATATAAATTCACACTCAGGTTTGGGATCGCTCTCAAACATGTTTAAATGTTCACATGTGTTCTTTGTTGTTTTCTGTTGAGTGTAAGAAGCGCTCTGTCGTTTTGGAGATGTCAGAATTTTAATATTTACAATATCAATGAGGTAATAATACAAACTCAGAAACTTGTATTTGTTCCAATACGGTGAATAAACAAGCTGCTCTCAGAGGAAAATAAGGTCAACAGAACACTGTTTGAAGCTAGATAGGTGGCAGGGTTCGCCACATGTAAACAAAGTAAAACAGTATAAATTGTGCTGTCCTTTAAGGTCAGTTTGTTTATTCAGTTTATTCAGTCATGAAAACAAAGAGAGTTTGTTTATTTAGTTTGTTTAGACAGGAAAAAAAAAATCAGCCAATGAAGATTTTTCTCTTCTCATTAACATTTCTTCCACAAAACTACAGACTGCTCCTTTTAAAGATTCATTTAAAAATGTAAATGACAGTTGTCAGGACATCAAACCTGATCTGTGGATCTTTACAAACTCAGTCAGAAGGGTCGACGATTATCGTGGCAAAAATAATTTACAATAACGATATCATTGTGATATTTATATACATTTTAAAAATAAAAAATGCCCGGTGTGTTTCGACGTCTCTTGTTTCGACATGATTTTGCACAGAAGCAGTGAATCGATGAGTAGCAGCCAGACTGTAGCGAGCGAGCGAACAGTTCACCGTTACTGCAGCTTTTTCTTCTTCTCTTTTGGTTGTACGGCGGCTGGCAACCAGCGTTCAGGCTCATTAACTCCACCGACTATAACAAAGGAACGATTTGTGAGGTGCTGGATTATTTACACCGGATTATCAAATGTCTATTATTAACACGATGTCAGTATTTCAGTTTTTGAACGTCATGGTTTTGGTCCATACTGGCTATCGGCGACACCCCTAATTCAGATGATTATACACAAATAAAAGCACTATTATGATTATTATATTCCATTTCTGCCAATATTCTCCTCAAATCAGACACCCTGGACCTTTTAAGTAGAGCGAATACAGCCGCAGTTTACAAAGCAAATTTCTTTTTCTAACAGTTATTATGAAAAAACACATTAACCAACAATATGTACAGCAGATGTGTTTAAATGTGTTGTGTCACCTGCTGAAATCAAACCCACGCCTGTGAAACAAACAGTGTATTACCTCCCTCTGTGCTGTCGTCCTGCAGAAAAAGAGCAGAGAGGAGAGCTGTGGCGAGGGCAGCGGCGTGGAGATCCTGGAGAACAAGCCTTACGAGGACGGCCCCGGAGGCTCGGGTCAGTACACGCGCAAGGTCTATCACATCGGCAAACACATCCCGTCCTGGTTCTGTGCCATCCTGCCTCAAGCTGCCCTTCGAGTGGAGGAGGAGTCCTGGAACGCCTACCCCTATACACGAACCCGGTGAGACAGCCACACAGAGAGGAGAATGATACATCGCACACATGTTTAAAATGATGGATTGGACTTTAGGAACACATGGAGACATTACAACAATCACTCAGACTTTAAGAGAAAAGAAAACATTTGCTCTGTGACAGACACACATTACATCAGCTGATGTCAGGCGGCTGACCTCAGCTAAAGTAGACACACCGAACTCTCAGCAATAAAACGTTAATGGTTTTTATTATACGCCTTCTGGATTAATAAATTAAACGAATGAAATAACATTCAGCAGATTCTGCTGATGGAGCGGTTTCTTTATTTGGAACAATTTCAGCTGAATAATCATTTATTCATTTACTGCACACACTGCTGCCAACTTTGAGCCACATTTTGCCAAGTTTTTATCTGCTCAAGGTAACTGAACTCCTCCAGCTCGGCCAGCCTGACTCCTGTTATTTCTAATAGATTGGATTTGCAGGACGTCGCCTGCTGTAAACTTTGTTTCCCACACGGACATTTATAACAATTAGGAGCCGGTGGTGAAGAAACTGAAATGCAGATTATGTGATGCATGGTGCTGAGTTTTACGCCTTGTTCACACTCATATGAATATTTTCCTGCTCTGTTTAAAAAAACAAAATCCTGTCCACACGACCTCGACAAGAACGCTTAAACTTGCATGCCGAGCCCAGACCAGAGCGATAAAGTCTACATCGCCGATACGTCAGAGACCAGAGAACATCATTCTGAGCGTGCTCAGTGAATTATTGGTTATCTCATCGGTATCGGCCATGAAAAGCAGATAATTATCAGTTATCGGTATCAGCTGCATCCCTAGTCCTAACCTCACTTCTATAAGCTCCTCTGACATTTAAGATCTGATATTAATTCGTTTAGTGTTTAGTTTACATCATTTACGAAGCAGCTGGACCGAGTTTTCACATTTCTCTGCACTTCTAAACATCTGTTTCTATCTCGTCTCTCAGGTACACCTGCCCCTTTGTAGAGAAGTTCTCTATAGACATCGAGACATATTATAAACCAGATACTGGAAATCAAGTGGACGTCTTCAACATGTCCCCTGCTGAAAAGAGACAGAGGACTGTAGGTAAGTCTATCATCCTGCACGAAAACACACACTCTATATGGAAACTCCCAGAGTGCACTCGTATGAGTTTGTGCCTCTCGGATCGACCGGCCTATTGTCGTCTCCTCATGAGTCGAGAATCAGGAGTCAGATTCACACGATGTTATTTGCAGAGAAAACAAAGACAGTGTGATGCAGAGGGATGCAGACTGTGGAGTGTGAGAGCTCGTGTTGAGCCTCTGAATACTAAAATCCACCAGGCCGCAGGAAAAATGTGCAGTCTGCTCCAGACACATTCCCTGCAGGGAGTGATTACATAAAAGACACACACACACACTCTCCCTCTCTCTCTCTCTCTCACACACACACACACACACACACACACACACACACACACACACACACACACACACTCACTCCCTCTCTCTCTCTCTCACACACTCCCTCTCTCACACACACACATCTTGAGGCAGGTGTTCAGTCAGGACGTTGTCACATCTGTCCTGCTGCTCACGTCTGCATCAGCTCAGCATTCGTGTGATTCTTTATAATTTTGTGCCCTTCGCAGACCCCATAGACATCGTGAAGGACTACATCCCTCCTCATGAGTACCTGGTGGAAGAAGACCCGAAGCTGTATCAGTCCATCAAGACCAAACGGGGTCCGCTGTCAGACGACTGGATCGAGGAGATCAACCAGAATCACGGGCAGAGCCCCGTCATGTGTGCCTACAAGCTCTGCAAAGTGGAGTTCAGATACTGGGGCATGCAGTCCAAGATCGAGCGCTTCATACACGACGTGGGTAGGTGTGGCACACGGCACAGGTGTGTGAGTGTCTTAAAGAGTGGCTGCACTCTTTGACACAAGTCACCTTCAAATCTTTTCTCTTTGTCAGAGTAAAGTCTCACTTACAACATCTGAAATAACCTTTAAAAGTCAGGCAGATCCTGAAAATTAGGGATAACTATGAAAAATCAGGACATGTTATAGATTTAATTGATTGATTTTTAAAGTTTAGGAATAGTCCTGAAAAGTTTCAGACAAACTTTACCCCGAAAAGATGAGAATAAATAAATAGTAAAGGGTGACCATGAAAGATAAGCATTGGGAATAATCCTGCAAAATAGCCAGGGACAAAACTGAAAGTCAGACATATCTTTAAGATTTTGATCCTAAAAATATCAACAACCATCCTGAAAAGTTGAATTATCGTATTGCGCTATGACCATGTATCACCATTACGACGTGCCGAAGCCCCCTACTGGTGCATCACACCAGTCTGTTTAAATAAATACAAATACTCTGCTTGGAACAGTAATATTAGTAACATTAAAAACTACTTTATAAACTTTTTTTTTTTAATTTACAAATTCCCAATCAGTCCAAAACCTAAATACTCTTCATTTACTGTCATAAATGACATTCAAGAAACTGGAAACTACAGAGCCCGGGAGGTGACATGGATGTGTTTTTTTAAAACGTGTGAATTACTAAATAGCGTGCAATTTAGTTGTATCTCGCACGCTATTTATTAAAATGCACGGATGTTTGTGTGTCTATTTTAGAAATCCTAATGAAATATTCTTCTTACTGTAAATGATACTGTATATTAGCTAATGGGATTCCATGTAAACAAAACAACCAATACTTGAACATTATGTACAAAAATGTATGTATTTTTGGTGCACAAATTACTAAATCGTGCGCATGTTTGAAAAAAAATCAAATATGTGAGTCAACATGTGAAAGATGCTCATCACCAACTATCCCTGACTGTCTAAAACTATCTACAGTGATTAATGACGTACAGAAACAGCAAATCAGTCATTGCTTGAACACACAGTGTACAACCTCACAGGTGTTTTCCAGTCATTTAGACATCTTTACCTTTTATATGTGAATTTCGCCCGTCGCTGCTTCTGACATGCAAATTTCTCAATGACCCTGTGGTTAAAGTCGGGGATGTCTTTGACAAGTTTCTTCTCCGTAGAGAGCATCGCCAATGCATTGAGACGGTCCTGTGACATTGTGTTCCTGAGGAAGGTCTTGACTCTTTTCAGCGTTGAAAAGCATCTCTCGGATTCAGCCGTCGTCATAGGTGTTGTGATGAGGATCTTCAGCAGAACCACAGTCTCTGAGAAGGTGTCTTGAAGATTGTTCCTCACGAAGAGCTGGTACATCGACCAGTGCAGTTCCTGAACTCTCTGTTTTCGTAGATGAGTGACAGTTCAGTTTTCAGCTTGCCCTGTTCAGCAGCGGTGGGTAAGCCTCCACGGTTGTGTCCAGCGCTGCTTCAGGGAACTGGCTGCTGTACTCTTGAAATCTGTCTGCCTGCAGCAGTGTAGCACAGATCAGGTGCTTGGTGAAAGCAAACCTCTCCTTTGCATGACCCAGGATAGTGTCACAAACCTAAAAAATGAATGCAGTTTAATACAATATTGATATGGATATCAGCTTTACAACATATAGATATAATAAATGATTAGGGATGCACGATATATATCGCACAGATAAATTATCGGCCAGTACAGCATCTACACACAACATGATGGAAAAAGTCTCCAAGTTTAACCATAAAATCTTGTATCAAATGTATCAAATAAACCACTACATCTTCGCCTTTCTTACACTCATGGTGTGCATGAGAAGGCATAAAAACGTTGGTTTCTATTATTGGTATCGGCCATGAGAGTCAGGTGATTATTGGTTATCATATCGGTTTCAAAATATCATTGCATCCCTATAAATGATGTATAAAAATATTTATTTTAAAAATGGATGTGTGTGAACTGCTATCTCACCTCTGTAGCTACCGTCTGAAGTTCAGGAAAAATAAGTAGAAATGTAATTTAGTTATTAATAAATAATATTAATCAGCGCAACAGACATATTAATCTACCTGATCTTTTGCACGATGTCTGTGAACTGCTGCATGACTCTGTGGACAAAGACTGAGTCGATGGACTCACTGTAGAGGAGGTCCACATGAGGCGTGATGTTAAGGATCAGTTCCAGGAAGAAGCTGAAAGTATCATCCTCCAGTAGCCTCACAAACCCTCCGGCTTCTCGCACAGTGGCAGGATCAAACTCACCCGAGTCCCTGAAACACTGGAGGAGGTCATCTTTCATCTCCCGAGAGAACGCCGGTTCTCGAGATGTCACCTGCTGCAGGATGAGGTCAAGTTGGTGAGCGTAGCAGTGGACATGGTGTGCATTCTCATACACATCTTGCACCCTCTTCTGCACACCGCCTGTGGCTGCTCTCATGACACTTGCACCCTCGTACGTCTGAGAAATGAGCTTGTTCTTCTGGTCCTCATGGAGAACGATGCTCAACCGATCCAGAAGCGCTGTGGCGATGGAAATCGGTGGTGGCACAAACCTCTCCTGCACATCATGGGCTTTGTCAAGGTAGCGGATCACAATCACCAGCTGCACTTCATCAGACTGGATGGAGACAAAGTCAGCACTCCTGACGTCCTCTGTGATGTGCTCTCTCAAAACTGACAGCGTGCAGTCGTCTTAGATGTTCCTCTGAACACAGCAGCACTGTGCACATGTTCTTGTACTGCTGCATCCAGTGATGCTACAAAATCCACCACTCCTCTGAGAACACTTCATCACGGCCGCACAGGGTGAGCTTGAACGCACCACAGAACTTTACATAGTCCGCCATTTTAGACCGGATGTGCCTGTTTTTGTCAACGTTGTGTCTCCTGCTGTCCACCCTGTAGCCTTCATCCAGCTGAGCAGCGATGTCTACGCTTTAAATCGACGATACCTGACTGGACCCATGCTGGTTCGGTTCCTGCTGTTTGAAAAAGGAGGCAGGCAGGGAAAGCAATTAAAGCGCAGTTAGCCACGGCTTCTTAGCAAACCAGCTACTTGAGAAGGACCGGGTGTACCGTCTCCCTCCGTCTTGTGCTGTTCTCCTCTCAAACGGCGTCGTTTTCAGCGACTTCACTGAGTTTTCTGTCTCCATTTTTATTTTTTTCCGACTCCTCCATGGATTTTTACGTCATTTGCTCAGACGTCAGTTCGTTTTTCGCGCTCTTTAGCTCGGACGTTACATCTCAACCTGGACGCAGTGACGGAGCTGAGCCCGCTCATTCATGAGAGCGGCGAAGTGGCGCGAAGAAGACAAAATGGCGCGACCTCCTGGCGATAAAAAAAAATACCCGGATGTCCCGTGTTGTGCGGCACCGTAGAAACTTCCGTCCACCGAGCCGGCTAACTTCCGGTTTAGCGGAAATTGAAATTATTGGAAAAAATGTAAAAAAAGAAAAGACCCTGAAAACATTAGAAATAATCCAGAAAAGTTGGTGAAAACCTGGATTACATCAGTAATAATTGGGAAAAGTCACTAATGACCCTGAAACTATAGGAAATAATCCATAAAGTCATTGATTAGCCTGAAAATATGAGAAATAATTAGAGAAATCACTGATAATCCTGAAAACATTGGAAATAATCCAGAAAAGCCACTGAAGACCTGGATTACATTAGTAATAATTAAGAAAAGTCACTAATGACCCTGAAACTATAGGAAAAAATCTAGTGAAGTAAACAAAGACCCTGAAAACATAAGAAATAATCCAGAAAAGTAACTGATAACCCTCAAAATCTTTTAAATAGTTCAAATTCATTAACAACCACAGAAGATTCAGAGCTTGTAATGATTTTTCTGAGGATGTTTTGTTCCTGCATGTGTCCGAACATGAAACAGTGACTAACTAGCGGACCATAAGAAGACAATAGACCTGATCTCTGTAGTAATTAACTCTCTGGTGTGGAGCCGAGAGAAAAAGAAATGAACAGGGTGAGTGTGAGGAATAGTTGGAGGACAGGTAAATCCAATGAATAAAGCGGCGAAGATACCTGTTGGAGAGGCGGGAGCACAGAGAAGTGTCTGTCTGGCTGAGATAAGGCGGCCGGCTGGATTCATTTCCTGCCGGTGTTGGACTGTTTCTGTTTCCCTGCTGTGATTTAAGATGTTTATACACTCTCACAGGCCTCTGCTCTCCTCACAGCATTTACTAACCAAGCAGCAGCTGCTCTGTCTTCACGGCGTTCTCTCTCTGTCGTCTCATCGACAGAAACCTCGACCACAGTGTGTTTTTTTTCCTCATTCACTGCCAATTCAACAAGAGCTACTTCTTTCTTTTTACGCTGATTTCATCTGCGGCTGTTCACTCGGCGTCTGCTCTAAACTGCATCTCATCTGCATCAAGTCTGACTCATGAATATCGTCACACAGCAGCTCGAACATAGAAGATATCATCCATTCAACAATTTCAACTTTTATGATTAATGTCAGAATGTGTTAGTGGACATTTTCACCGGGTATTAATAGAATAACTCTTTCTGTTTGCTAATTTTGTCTCTTATTGGCAGGCTGGATGTTTTAATCATGATCCGCTCGGAGGGTTCGGTTTAATAACCAGCTGGTGCTTGTTTGGTTCATCAAGAGGAAGACGTTGATGAGAATTAAATCTCCTTTGACAGATCACCTTTCAGACCCACGTTTTTCCTCCAGTCTTTTGTTCTTTTTTGGAATCTATTTTCATGTGACATTTCTTTTAATCAAGTAATATCGCTGAGATCAAGATGTGTTTCGCAGTCGAGAGCAGCAGAATAATTCTGCTACGAGAAAATATATAAAAATGTACATTGTCATTTGGTGCAATATGTAAGAATTTTAGTTTAAAAACATTAATTGACGTTAGCAATGAATTAACAATAAAATGATTTGTGGTTTCTGTCCCTCCAGGCCTCCGTAAGGTGATGGTTCGAGCCCACCGGCAGGCGTGGTGCTGGCAGGACGAGTGGTACGGCCTGACCATCGAGGACATCCGGCAGCTGGAGCTGGAGACGCAGCTGGCTTTGGCTAAGAAGATGGCCCACTACAGCCTCAACGAGGAGGGTGGAGCGGAGACCAACGGCTCCTCCGTCAGCCAGGACCAGGAGCCCGGGGCTGAGACCGCGGGGTCGACCGCAGAGGCCGAAGGAGGAGGAGGAAAACTGGGAGACTCACTGGAGACTCGAGGGGAGCTCACCAAGCAGTGGTCGACGTCCTCCAGATCCTCCAACAGGTCCTCTAAGAGAGGAGGTGAGGAGCAACTCATTTATTCACCTGATACTGTTACATTCTCACGATCTCATAATCAGCTGAGGTTCATTTCACCGCCGATGAAATGTAACTAAGTAGGTTTACTCAAGAACTGTGTTTCTGCTACTTTATGCTTCCACTCCACGACATTTTGGAGGCAAATTTTGTACTTTAACTCCACTAGTTTGTTTAATAACTTTAGTTACTGCAGCTACATCAGAGCCACAGTAACACATTTGAAATTAATTCATTTTATCCGATCAGGTTAGAAAACAAAACAAAACACTGACTCGACTGATCAGAACATGAACATGTCTGCTTTACTTCTTCATGTACTTTTGATACTTGAGCACATTTAATATCAGATACTCTAAGACTTTTACTCAAGTACTCTTTGTCTGGGTGACTTTTACTTAGAAGTAATATTTTAACATGACATCTTTACTTTTACTCAAGTACGATTGTGTGTACTTCTTACAACGCTGCCCATAAACTACCGTCAGTAACATCAGCTGTGTTCTGTGTGTTCGCAGGGAGTCCGTCTCACCAGAGTATCTCAGAGTGGAGGATGCAGAGCATCGCCCGAGACTCAGAAGACAGTACAGACGACGAGTTCTTCGATGCTCATGGTAAAATCATCAGTTTCCACAGATGGATGATGTGTCTCCACTTTGTCCTGCCGTACAAAAAAATCTAAATATCCCCAATACGAGCGCTGAACGAATCCACGACATACACTCTCTTTTTAAGCAAAAAAAAACTAATTAAAAGTACTGAAATCTTCAGTGGTGCCTGCTGCTTTGTTCAGACATCATCCTGATTGATTCAGTGACCTACACCCATCAGCCACAACATTAAATCCACTGACAGCTGAAGTGAGTAACACTGATCAACAATATTCTGTTTCGAAACCTTGAGACACACACCACTCATCCTAACACTGCTGCAAGACCAAGTACACCTCCTCATGGCAACAGACTCACCGATGTTAGTGTCCCCCCCTTATGATTTTTATTTAAACACCTAGTTTCCTTGGGTCAGAGACCTCAGAGACCTGGAGCAGGTTTGAGGCCTGCCCACCGACAGATCATCAGTAGGGGTCATCCTGGACTCTGGTTTGTGTTACGTGGCTGATTGTTTTGACCGGCGGAGAAGTGTTTCAGACGATTTATATCAGAGCTCTTCTGTGTGTCTTGCAGAGGACTTTTCTGACAACGAGGAGATGTTTGCCAAAGAGATCACCAAGTGGAGCTCCAACGATCTGATGGACAAGATAGAAACGATAGAGGTGGACGAAGCACAAGGTTGGTGGTGTTTTCTGTTGGAAACAGACGTACACGCAGAGGAAGCATTACCTTTGTAGTCGTAACCATCGTCTGTTTCCACAGAGACGTTGTATCAGGAGTCGGGCGGGGAGTACGCTGGGATGAGTAACGAGGAGAGGCAGATGGAGGTACAGTTTCTCCACTTTTTAGTCTCTAACAGCCATAATTAAATAGCTTGAAGATAATTCCCCTCATCCATCTCGGAGGCGAACAGCATACTTTTTACTCCACTACATTTGTCATTTTGACAGCTTTAGTTACTAGTTACTATTCAGATTACAATATCTCGTCCCCTTCCTCTCCAGTGAAAACCACGTTAACTCCAGATGTGTTGATGTTGGACCACAGTTCTGGGACCTTAGACTGCCCCAAACTACCTAATCGGACAACCAACATGGTTTTTAGCAAATTTTAGAAAGAACCTTGGAAACAACTCTGGTGTTTTAAATTAGAAATCACATTAATTATAAAGTTAATGTAAGTTAACCGAGCAAAAGCCAGCAAAATAATTCAACTTGAAAAGACAGATGTGTGTTTGATCTGTTTCTGTCAGATCAGCATAGTCAACTGTCTAAAAGACGGTTGAAAAGATGTTCGGTTGACATATTTTGGATGTTTTTGCTCAGTGGGTCGCATGTTTTTTTAGTTTAAGCTTTAAAACTTTAAGTACTTGGACAGAAAATAATATTTTGGTCAAATCCAAGAACTTTGGTCCTGAAACTGGAGCCTCCTCTGCAGCAGGAACATGCTTCACCTCAGGGACGGGACAACACACGTTTAAAAACACCTGTGATGTTTCATATAGACAGAAATCTGTCAAACAGACAGACACTTCTGTGTTAGTTCCTGCTACAAAAGCAGTCTTCAGGACCAGCTGACGCTCTTGCGGCTGGTTAAAAAAGGCTTTTTCCAGGTTACACTGTGTGCGTTTGTATAAATGCTGTTTCTGGTTGTGCGTTCCTGCTCTTTGTGTCCAGCAGCGCGTCTCAAAAAGGAGAAGACATGAATCCATCAGAAAACGAAATGTGAGTCAGTAGAGCATAAAAGGCTGTGTGGTAGTGCGAGATCCTCTGACTGAGGAGGGTAGAAAAACATTAGACATCGTGATTATGGAGCTTAGAAGACACGTAGCAAAACATTAGAGTAGACTGAATTTACTGGTCGTGTAGAGTTTAATGTAGAGCTCGATGTTTCTTGGACGGACATGAGTGTTGTCGATCTTCTCATCTAACTCTCCAGCAGGACGCGAATACGTGTATTTTCAAAATGTCAGACTATTCTACTCTACTACACATTTCATTTGCTTCTAAAAGGTTCAGTTTGCAGGATTTAGGAGGATTTAAAGGCAGAAATGGAATAAAATTGAACCACTTGAACCTCCAGTGAGACAGGAAGTCAGTGAACCATCAGATGTATTTTCATCAGCAGTGGTTGTTTAGCAATGAAGACAACAACTCCCATGATCCACCACACACTACCTCACAACGTCATCAAACTACATTTTTGTTTTTCTTTTGATTGAGACTCTTTACAAACTTTTTTGTTTTAAAATAAAAAAGCCCGACGTGATGTTTTCACATCACATTTTTCAAAAACTGAAGATATTTGATGTTAGCAGACAAAATTACTAATTATTTTAGTATTTTGTCCTGCGTGTTGCTCCTCTTCCCTTGTTTTCCTGTATTCTCCCTGCTCCTTCCTCCCTATTAACCCTTTTTTCCTGTTTCCTGTTTCCTTCCTGTCTGTCTTCTGTCCTCTTACCTGCAGGACTGTTCAGCTCAGCAGTGTCTCCAGCCGTCCAAAATTCACGTCCTGGTCCTGGTCCTGCACGGAGGCAACATTCTGGACACCGGCTCTGGTACAGCAGCAACCAAATCCCTCAACATGAATCAATATTTTAATGATAACAATGAACTCAAACCTACAGAGAATCATCACCAGCTCTGCAGTTCCCCCTCAGCGCTACAGGGCGTTTTTGCATCTTTCAGCTCTGTGTTTTGGTTTGGGTGTTTCAGTCACTCTCACAGATTTCATAGTTTTGTTTCCAGCAGCAGGCAGATGTTTTCTTTCTTACATTATCTCATGTGATAGATGATTAAAACTATCTGGTATTTTTATGCAAAGAAAAGTCAAAGTCTGGAAAGAATAAAGCTAAATGTGTGCACCACCCTCAGATTTATCTTGTGTCACCTTGAGACCGATCCCTCAGGATCTACTGTTTTAGTTTAAAGCTTAAATGAAAAGATCAACAGTTTCTGATTCTCCAGAAATGTTTTGTGGACTGCGAAACTTTGAGGAGGAGAGTAGATGATGACGGATCATCATTATTGGGTGAACTGTTCCTTTAAAGGTCACAAATCTTTGGAGCCCCTGAGAGTCCTACGAGACAACTTCTGCTCTTGTTTGCCTGCAGGTGAGCAGAACAGCAAGCAGGGCGATGGGAACACGCTGAGCGGGGCGTTTGAGACGGTGATGAGGGTCCATTACCCCACGGCGCTCGGCCGCATCGCCATCCGGATGGTCCCCTGTCCTGCTGTGTGTGTCGACGCCTTCTCACTGGTCTCCAAGTGAGCGACACTCCTGAGTGTTCAACAGTAATTAAATAATCCGGTGTAATACATGCACGGCCTGCTGTGTAAGAGAATAACCCGCTGCCTCTGCTCTGCAGTCTGAGCCCCTACAGCTACGACGAGAGCTGCCTGTCCAGCAGCCAGGACCACATCCCTCTGGCCGCTCTGCCTCTCCTGGCTACCTCTGCGCCGCAGTACCAAGACGCCGTGGCAACCGTCATCTTACGAGCCAATCAGGTGTACAGTGACTTCATCAAGTCTTTAGAAGGAGAGTCTTTTAACGGCCAGGTCAGTGTGAAACCTGAAGGTGTGTGTTGCTGCCGTGTTTCTCCTCTGCATTGGTGTGTTTTCATGTTTCTGTGTTCTTGTGTGCTGATGCAGGTGTGTGTTATCGGCGACTGTGTTGGAGGCATCCTGGGGTTTGATGCTCTGTGCAGCAGCTCTGTGACGGTGTCAGAAAGCCAAAACAGCAGCAGACGGGGCAGCGCCATCAGTGTACAGGTATGTCTCAACTCTGACTTCACATAATGAGTCTAGAGCAACGCGAGCAGCTCTGTGAGGCTGTAGCTGAATGCTCGTTTCAGCCTGACAACGTTCTTTGTTTTCTCTCCGTCTCCGTCTCTCAGGACACCGACCTCCTCTCTCCAGGGATCATCATAAACAGCGGCTCTCCTTCCTCGCCGTCCCTCGAAGGAAGCCGCCACCTCAGCCGGAGCAACATCGACATCCCTCGATGCTCGGGGCCCGACGACCCCAAGAGACAACTTCCACGCAAGCGCAGCGACTCGTCCACGTACGAGCTGGACACCATCAAACACCACCAAGCCTTCCTGACCAGGTGAGACACAGATGTCTCGAACTCTCCCACAGATTTCAGCCAATATGTGCATTTTTTTTTACGTTTTGTCTTAGTTTCCATTGCTGAATGAAAACTCTGATTGTTTGGACGTCTTCTCTCCGATCAGTCTCCACTCCAGCGTTCTCCACGGGGAGCCCGGGTCTCGGCGCTCCAGCAACAGCACCATGCTGGAGGGAGGCTCGCTGGGAAAGTTTGACTTCGAGGTGACGGACTTCTTCCTGTTCGGCTCTCCTCTGGGGTTGGTGCTCGCGCTGAGGAAGACTGTGGTGCCCTCGTTAGATGGTGAGGAAGGTTTCGTGCACCGTATGATGTTCCTCATGTGTCCTCTTAAACTCACGCTGTCAGTTTTAAAACAAAAAGGGCCTTTAATGATTTTCCTCGTCAGAAGAGCAGGAAGTGGGTTTTTTGTAGCCTCTGATGTTTTTCTTTCTGTGTGAGAGTCACGTCTCCAAACAGCTGGACAGCACGAGTCAGAGGATAGAGGTCATGTTTTTGATGTCATAGGCTGAAAAAGTTTGGCTGAGAGAAGAAACATACGTGATTAAAGTCACACAGGCAGGACTCTGACTGTACTGTGTTTGCTTTGGAGAGAGTTTTCTGACCTGCAGCTGTTGAGTTAACATCTCAACTAATATCCAATTATATATACGATCCTATATGTTTTGATGTCTGTCCTTTCTTTTAGTAGTTTTCTGATCTCACTGTTTTGACTGATTGAGGTTTCTCAGTGTGTGTTTGCTTCTCCTCTCCAGTGTCCGCTCTGCGTCCGGCCTGTCAGCAGGTTTATAACTTGTTTCATCCAGCCGATCCGTCGGCCTCCCGCCTCGAGCCTCTCCTGGACAAACGCTTCCACCTGCTGCCTCCCTTCAGCGTCCCCCGTTACCAGCGCTTTCCTCTGGGCGACGGACACTCAGCCCTCTTGGGTGAGTCCGCACAAACAAACCAAACGTTTCCCTGCAGATTTTACTTCTCGTTGTTAAAGCATCACCCTCTTTCTTCTTCCCTTCTTTTGACTTCCTAGTCGAGACGGTGCAGAGTAACCCTCAGCTTCTGATGGAGTCCAGTGGTGCGGCGTCCCAACGCTGCCTGGAAAACGCCGTCAATGAGACGTCCATCCCCGTACCTGTCCTCAACTGGCAGAGCACGCAGCTCCACACAGACAGTGTGTATCTGTTATCATCTGATATCATCTGATATCATCTGATATCATCTGATATCATCTGTTTTACTTCTTTTATCCTTCTCATGTTTGTTTTTCTGGTGCAGTGTTTGACTTATTTTAAAGGAGCACTCTGTAGTTTTTGGGGAAGACATTTTAATGAGAAGAGAAAGATCTTCATTGACTGTGGACAACAGTTTCCCCCTGTTTCCAGTCTTTATGCTAAGCTAAGCTAGCACCATACCTTTAAGTTTATTGAAATTATCATTGTCTGTCTTTACAAATAAGACCGAATGAATTAACTTCTTTAACTTCTCTCTTCTGTCTCTGCAGCTGATTCTCTTCACTCACATATTTTCGTGGACGGTCAGTACCCATCGTCCACATCGCCGGGGGTCCCTCATCTTCGCTTCAACCGCCGGGCCAGCGAGGCCAGCCTGGCAAGTCAGGTGTCGGGATTAGCCGACTCTTACACCGCCTCCAACATCGCCACGAGTAAGTCGACCTTTAACCGCCTGCGTCTGACCCACGTTTCGTCTACAAGCTGACAGTGTTTGTGTTCTTGTTCCTCCCTCCAAACATCCCCTCAGCACACAAAGGTGAGGTCAGCCACAGTAAAAGGTCCAGTCTGCTGTCCCAGCTGGCTCTTCCCTACAATAGGCTCGCCTCTCGGACTCCGTCCTTGCGGTCGCGCCAGAAAACCCGTCAGGTGTTTCCGAAACCCAACGGCGTGGAGTCTGAGCAGAGCTCGGACGTTAGCTCTGACATGACCTCTGACCTCACAGATGTCACGTCTGACATCACAGACATCAGCTCGGCGCCCCCGTCACCCAGGGTGCTGAAGAACATAGAGCAAGGTACCCTGGGAGCTGTAGTGAGAGGACATGAGGGAAGGATGCTAGGATCCATCCTCACTCCTGTGTGCGCTTCCTCCTTCCTCCTCCTGTATCTTCCTCTCTCAGATAGTCTTCCTCAGTAGTCTACAGAAATGACAAAAGGGCCCCGTAAACTTTGGATTTTCAGCAATCCAGTGACTCCATAGCAGCCACTTGTATGAATCGTACTTGAGTAAAAGTATCTGATATTAAGTACAAGTAAAAGTAACTTATACATATATTTACATGTATGTTTATACTGTGTGCTGTGGGTCGGCCGTTTATTGGATCTGATATCCTGCTTTTTTTCTGGTTGTTTTTAATTAATTTAAAAAATGAGCTACTTTTGCGCTGATGCAAAGTAACTAGTAACTAAAGTTATCAAATACATGTAGTGGAATAAAACTACAATATTTGTCTCCAAAATGTAGTGGAGTGGAAAAAAACAACTTGTAATGGAGTATTTTTTAATGTGCTACTTTTACTCCAGTAAAATTTCTGCAGGTTAAACCCCCACCTCCTCTTTTAGGGGAACAAGAGCTGAAGTTTGTTACATGAAAGTCACCCATGTGAATAATATTTAAGTAAAGCTCTTAAAGTATCTGATGTTAAATGTATTTAAGTATCAAAGTAATTTTTGGGCAACAAATGTCAAAATATCAAACGTGCGTGAATCTGATACTCAGTATTTTTCTGCTTATTGTTATCTGGTTTTGTTTTTAAAAAAAATCTGATTGCTAATAAATTAAATTAAAAATGTGCTGCTTTGGCTCTGATGCAGCATGTAATCTGTAACTAGTAACTAAAGTTATAGTAAAATGTAGCGAGTAAAAGTACAATATTTGCCTCCAAACTTTAGTGCAGTAGAAGTAGCAGAAAATATAAATACTCAAGTACCTCAAAATGGTACTTAAGTACAGTAGTTGAGTAGATGTACTCAGTTACATTCTATAATCATTCTTGTGTGACTTCCTTCAGCTCAGACTGGTGAGAGCAGCGTCGCCGAGCTTCTCTCAGAGTCTGAGCTGCTTTCTTACGAGCATCGAACCTCCAGTTCCTCGTAGAGTTCCTCGAGATCTTCACACTTCCTGTCGTTTGTGAGAAACCTGAACTTCATCTCCACACGAGCAGAACGTAGATCTGTGGCAGACGCCACTAAGATTCACCGGATGCACCGATTCCTAAAGTCACTCTCCCTCTCTGTCTCCATCTTCCCTTCGTCTCCTCCCCCCCGCTGTAGTTGCCTCTCGGTGGTGGGGCAGTAAGAGGATGGACTACGCCCTGTACTGCCCTGATGCCCTGACAGCGTTCCCCACCGTGGCTCTGCCTCATCTCTTCCACGCGTCGTACTGGGAGTCCACAGACGTCGTCTCTTTCTTACTCAGACAGGTTCGTGCAGTCTTTATGTTCATTCTACTTCATATTATCATTTTAATTAAAAGTGTATTTTTAGTCGTGCTGGTGCCGTGGCATTAATAAAACGGATCCACCACTTGAGAAATCTCAACAATTATTGGTTGGATTGCAATGACACTGGGTAAAGATGTTAATGGTCCCCAGAGGATGAACCCTAATGACTTTGGTGATCTCCTGGCTTTTGATCTAGTGCCACCATCTGGGTGACAATTTTTGTTTTTGTGGCGAAATGTCTGCAAATTTATTGGCTAGATTGACAAAAAAAATGAAAACAGATATTCATGGTGCCAAGAGGATGAATCCCTCCAACGTCAGTGATCTTCTGACTTTTTAATTCGCCACCAGGTTCGATTTTATTTCAGATTTTTGTAGTTTATAAGTAGATTTCATTGTCACAGCTCATTTCTTCCAACTGAAACTTCAGCAGTCTACAATCTGGACTTTAGTGCAGAGGACAAAGTCATAAACTTTGAAATGAAGCACTCGGCCAAAGCTAAAATCGTGTTTCATCAATTTGTCCTAAGTTTTAATGGTTATATTTAAGAATTGAATATACAGCTGAAGAATTACAACAGATGGATGCCAAGAAAGCAAGCAGAGAAAATGTCGACTTTGCAGTAACGGTCTGATGTAGCATTATATTAGCTGTGGCAGAGCTGTGAAACTGAATCCTACAATAACCAATTTACTGCTCGAGTATGAGAGAGGTGTTGTGCTTTTTTTAAAATTTATTTAAAATTATTTTTCTGCTTCAGGTGATGAGACATGAGAACTCCAGTATTTTGGAGCTGGATGGTAAAGAAGTGTCTGAATTCACTCCATCCAAACCTCGTGAGAAGTGGCTCCGCAAGAGGACTCACGTTAAGATCAGGGTAAGATCTGTGTTTGGCTTTAAATGCATTTCCTACAGAAACCTTTTAAATTTAGACGTAATAATGTCTGTTTTCACCTCTGTCATTGTAAATATGTACAATCTGTTACGTTTAGTCTTTCTCTCCGGTTGCATACAGGCTCACAGTAATTTTCATAATCAGATCTGTGGATCATTTAGTCTATTAAATGTCCAAAAAATTGTGAAAGAATGCACATCATAAGTTCCCAGAGCCTAAAGTTACGTCTTCAGCAGTCTAAAACTCAAAGACTCTTCATGTTCTGTCAGAAATGATAAAGAAAAGCAGCAAATCGTCACATTGAAGCAGCTGGACTCAGACAACGTTTGACATTTCTGCTTGAAAAAAATCACTGAAACGATTAGAGTCCAGCTGATTCTCAATTTCTTGGGGAGTAATACATTTCGATATTAATATTTGTCAGCCAAATGTGATTATCAAACACTTGTGACAAAGATATGTTAATGCAGGCAGGACATTTTCTAGATTAACAATAAACTTTATTATCTGAAATGACACCAGTGCACTGAAACAATCCCCAAAGTGACGTCGTCAACAGTCCAACACTCAAAAACTCTTCATTAACAGTCAGAAATGACAAAGAAAAGCAGGAAATCGTCACATTTAAGAAGCCGAAACGAGCGAATGTTTGACATTTTTATTTAAAAAATGACAGAAACGAATAATTGATTGTCAAAATAATTTGCAACTTATCTTCTTTTGACTCACTAATCGATTAGTCGTTGCAGCTCCAGACATCTCAGTCAGCCGGTGGTGGACACTCAAACCTGCAGGGCAGAGCGTCTGTCTCCCCCTGGTGGCCGTAAGCCCGTGGTGCACCAATCAAACACCCTCCAGAACTAATATCTGCCCACGACGCACTGATCAGACGATCCAAACACAACAGTTGACCAACAGCTGACTTCAATATGACCTGAGAGTGACAGTGAAGAGGATGTGCACAGTCATTTAAAGACACTTTTTACAAGATGTCTTCAAACATGCAAGAGATATTAAAGTATGATGTTTCGTTCACGTCGACGACCCCTCAGGTTCTTCTATGTTGGGAACCGCTGTACTGAACTAGCTAACTGTATATTAAGTAGTTCAAACTGTCTCCACCTGGAGCTGCTTTAACATTAACGCATCAGTATTAAAAATCCAATGTGTATAAAATACATCATGCAGAATGAGTATTTTTATTTTTGGAGTGCGTTTTAATCATACTTGCTTGTTATGGAGTATTTGTACATCGTTTTACTGGTACTTTTACCTCTTTCTCCTCCTGAAAACAGTTTGAGTGTTGCCCGAGGGTTGAAACCGAGGGCTAAAGAGTCAGACAAACCACTCGATACAGCGCCGAAAGCTTAAGTTCTGAGCTTAATTAACATTTTGATCAACTTAGAGCTTCTCTCAGTTAAATTCTGGCAGCTTCACAGTAAGAAGAGTCTGTTTGGATTGATTTTAGAGGATTAATCACACCAATCACGGTTAACGTTACACAACAACTGAGGCGAGGAGGAGGACGTTCTTCTGATTTCCTGTTCCTGTCCTCTTCTGTGTGTCAGAATGTGACGGCCAACCACCGAGTGAATGACGCCGTGTACACCGAGGACGGAGCCCAGATGGTGACGGGGCGTTTCATGTACGGCCCTCTGGACATGGTCACCCTCACTGGAGAGAAGGTAATGACAGAGGCCAGCTGCGATGTGCCGTAAATAAGACGAGTTATGTAATCGTGTCACCATCTGTGTCATTAAGGTCACTCTGAGTCGCAGCGTTGAAAAGATCTCTGTGTTATTTCCCTGCAGATTGACGTCCACATCATGACCCAGCCTCCCTCTGGAGAGTGGGTGTACTTTAACACAGAGCTCACCAACAGCAGCGGACGAGTCTCTTATGTAATCCCTGAGAGCAAGAGGCTCGGTATCGGGGTGTATCCTGTCAAAATGGTGGTCAGGTACGCTAAGACGCTATTTCACGTATAAAAAGGCATGTTTTACCCTTTTCACTATATATTTCCTCTTCCTCTCTCGCAGGGGGGACCACACGTTTGCAGACAGCTATCTCACTGTGGTGCCACGAGGGACAGAGTTTGTCGTGTTCAGTATTGACGGGTCATTTGCTGCCAGTGTGTCTATAATGGGCAGCGACCCAAAGGTTCGAGCTGGAGCTGTGGATGTGGTGAGGTAAGGGGTCAGATCCACAACCCTCTGCAGGCTTATTTTGCAATAGTATACACTGTAAATGATTGTGTTGTAAGAGCTGGCAAAAGGCTGTTTCAGAGAATTGAAGCAGCAAAATGTCAGAAAATATCAGAGGCTGTTTATACCTGACACAAAGAAATAAAACTTCATGTGTAACATTTGCCGAATTTACAAGAAGGCCCAAATAGTTAAGAATTTGTCATAGACAGCATTTCACAATGTTTATAAAGTTTCTCCTAAATCAACATCTCACAAATTGAGCGATTTTATAAATGGAGTCTGGAGACTTTCTCCACAGGTGTCAAAGAAATACCCTATATTTGTTAGTGTTTACTGTATTTGTCAAATTTGACACGTTTACTTTATATAAAATGTTGTCTTCTTTCATACATTTTGTGTTAATGGTGAAATCAATTCAAAACAGCTGCTAAATGTAGCTCGAAGGTGCACTAGTAGTAGACGGGCTGGTACAGTGAAGCCACGACAAACTGGCACTTTTTACATGGAAAGAAAAAACTTAATGTTTTGCATTTAATGCCGAATTTACAAGAAGGCCCAAATAGTTAAGAATTTGTCATAGACAGCATTTCACAATGCTTATAAAGTTTCTCCTAACTCAACATCTCACAAAATTGAGCGATTTTTAAAGGGAGTCTGGTGACTTTTCCCATGGGCAACAAAGAAGTACCCTGTATCAGTTCCCGTTTACTGTATTTGTAAAATACTGAACTAACTTTGTGCTCCATTTACTCTTTTATTTCTCGCAGGTACTGGCAGGATTTGGGCTACCTGATCGTATACGTAACGGGTCGCCCTGACATGCAGAAGCAGCGCGTGGTGGCCTGGCTCTCGCAGCACAACTTCCCTCACGGCATCGTCTCGTTCTGCGACGGGCTGGTTCACGACCCGCTCCGACACAAGGCCAACTTCCTCAAATGCCTCATCAATGAGGTAAAGAAGGCCGTGCTGAGTTTGAGTTGTTTTTATATTTAGGTCCTTGACGTCTCTAAAAGCTGACCTTCCTCTTTCATCAGGCCCACATGAGGATCTTTGCTGCCTACGGCTCCACCAAGGACATCTCTGTGTACTCGTCCATCGGCCTGCCTCCCTCACATATCTACATAGTGGGGAGGCCCACGAAGAAAATGCAGCACCAGTGTCAGGTAAACAGATTATCATTAATCATTATTTTATTGTTTTATTTGGACAGAACAGCTTTTTAATGTCACATCTCTTCCAGTTCATCCCGGACGGCTACGCCTCCCACCTGTCCCAGCTGGAGTACAACCAGAGGTCTCGGCCCGCCAAGTCCGCCAGCACCCGCATGGTCCTCCGCAAGGGCAGCTTCGGGCTGGGTGCCGCCGGAGGAGACTTCCTTCGCAAACGCAATCACATCTTTCGCACCATCTCCTCTAAGCAGCCCGGCGGGGCGGGGTCGGCCTCTCCCAACCAGCAGGGCCGGACTGAGCGAACGCTGAGCCAGTGCGAGATGGAGCGGGACCGAGGGGTCGGGCCGGCAGCCCAGAGGAGTATGAGCATCGCCGCAGGGTGCTGGGGCCGCAGCGGGAGCACCAAGGAGGGCAGTGGAGGGTTACTCGGCCCGAAGTAAGGTTCAGAAACGGAGCTGTGGTGTTGAAGGACTCGGCCTGAGCCACCATGATCTCTGGAGAAAGAACGAAGGGTGGAGGAAGAGGAGGAGGTGGATGGAGGGTTTGTATTTTAGAAATGAAAGGTAGGGAAGCTGTCCAGGAGGAGTGGACTCATCAGGCCCAGAGGGATCCAGCGAACAAAGACAATTCTGTAGCATGACTCTTTTACAGTAATACTTTTATAGGATACATCGCTAACTATTTAAAACATGACAAGGAGGGATTAAATGAAATATTATAAGCCTTAAACTAATCTCGTATAACGGGACAAAACCCCCACCTCCCCTTCTCCCGAACGCACACACACACACACACACACACACATACACACATATACAACACACTGTCCTGGACTTCACAGTCATGAGCTCAGGACAAACCGCAGAGCCAGATCCAAACAGTCGAGCACGGGTTTGAGGCCAAGTTGATTGGCAGCCATGTCAGAAAGCCAAATGACTTTCACTTCTGTGTCTGTCCCACTGTCAGCTGAGCGACACGTTTCAAACATCCAGCAACGACGGGCAATAACACCGAGGAAGGAGACAGGAAGCAAGGAAGCGAAGCATCGTCCGGTTCATCCAAACTACAGAACAAAACAGACACATTTTCTCACTTAGCTCTCGCGGTGTTGAGCCACACAGATGGTTTTGGGTTTATTTTTTCCACATTTAGACGTTTTGATGCCAGTGCTCGCCTCCCTACGTTCAAAACAAGGAGATATTCTGACAAAGAAAGGGAAGTTCCAACTATTGGCTGACAAAAAGCCAATATAAACTTTTGTTTTACGTCAAATAATAAATTTAACATCAATTTAACATTTTTGACATCATGAGCTTATTATTATTATGACAGTGGGGGAATTTCGTCAAGTAGCAACCTGTAGACTCAGAGCGAGGTCCACCCGTCGATGGCAACAGCTTGATCCAAAAAGAAACCCCCAGGAAAATTGGGGACTCTAACAGCACGAGAGGGAAGGTGAGAAAATATATATTTTGTAGTTTGGTTGAACTGATCCTTGAAGCATCTAAATGAATTGTATCAGAGATGAAATTTCTTCTCGTCTTCGTCACAGAACAATTTCGTTCGTCACTGATATGCTACGTGTATTTATGCTAGCAGGCTGCTAGTCTAGTTTTCATTCCAGCGTGTGTGAGACTCCGTAGTATTTTCCCTTTCAGTGTGGCCTCTGGGCCATCCAAGGCCTTAATATCCGACGAGACACTTTGCTCCACAGATGGAACAGGAAGCAGAAAAACAGGGCATGCAGCATTAAAGCAACAACTGAAACTCTGTACAGTCCACAGCAACAATCCCTTTATATATTCATCTGCTTGCAATACCTCTGACCCGCCTGTTGGTGGTGTTCTGTTTCCCACCTGTGCTGCTGCTGGGGGACACTCGCGTGGTGTTCCCGAACGGGACGGACCTGGTGTTTCTGCCGAGGGAGCCTGCTTCCTTTCAGGCTGGACCCAGTGTTTCCACAAAGCTTTCACTTACAGAGACGTGTTGATCTTTAACTGTTTTTACCAAATGGACTGAAGAGCGGGCCGGATGTGATTCAGCACGAATGTTTAAAAGACTGGATCAATTTCAGAGGTGGAGAGAAAATCAACAGCGCCCTCATGAGAGCAAACATTTCATAGCTTCTGTCTGCTGAACTGTATATTTTAATAGACAGGGGACATTGAAGAAGATCCTCACACCTCCAATCCAAAAACACAAACGATGTGCACAAGTAGTCAGATTTTTCAGTCCTCATGCCACCCAAGGTTTTTTTTTTTTCAAGTCTGTCTTGCTGAAGTCGTTCCTCGTGTTCATACTGGCCATTAAAACATGTCTAAAGCGCTTCCAGTATACATGATGGGGAACATCATCATCATCAGTTATGATCTAATCTCTCCTGTGGTGAACATCGACCCTCCATCCTCGGCCAATTTAATTTACATTATAAAAGCTTCCCTGTTTTAGATATATACACCCAACATCTTCATTTAAATGATGCTGCTGCGACAAACTGACACTTTCTACGAGGAAAGAAACAAATTAATGTTTTGCATTTAATGCCGAATTTACAAGAAGGCACCAGTGATTTGAAAAATGTTGTGGACAACATTTCACAAGGTTTATAAAGTTTCTCCTCACTCAGCATCACACAAAATTAAGTGATTTGTTAGGGAGGTCTGGGGGCTTTAACGAGAAATTGTTAAAGCCTCATATCAGCTTCAGATAAACCGTGTAACGTGTCTTTGCACAAAAAAAGGATTGTGTTTTTGCCCTTTATTATGTTTTTGCTGGAAGCACATTAAGAATTTATCTTTTAATGGCCAGTGTGAGCAGGAGGAATGGGAGGAATGGGAGGACGGAAGAGGATTAAGGCACATTTCAGTGGGCCTGATCCTCTCCTGTATGGGATCGATTGAACTCCTGACAATTGTTTTGAGACAGACTTGAAAATGGTGAACCTGTCCTTTAAACCCCTGTAAGCTTCTGGAGTAAGGACACGTGGCGCGGCTGTTCCTCTTGTTCACTTCGTTGTACTATGCTGTATCTGATGCCCGGCTTCCACACGACAAAAGAGTGTCCGTCTCCACTCTCTGTGTGATCAGCAATGTCTTCAACCCACCACAGAAGCCAAAATCATTCTCTAATACTGTAGTCGATCAACTGTGGAACCTCATTGTTGTTTTTTTGCACTAGTTTATGGTGGACGTATACTGTAGTTACCATCTCATGTTGCTACGTTCGAACACCTCTGTAGTGCATGACACTTTTTAAAAAATTAATTTCAGGGTAAACTGTGTGTGCAGCTACGCACATGTCTGTACATTTTGTCGGGTGTGAAAATAATGTAAGTAAATGTGCCAAACAGTGGACAGTTCAAGAGAAGCATTTATAGCTGAGGTGTTCAAAGTCTGACACTGTGGGTCCCTCCAACACCCCCGACCTCCTACTCTCCTGTTATTCTTCTTTGTCTTTACTTCTATTTGGTAGATAATCACACTAATTACATTTTGGAACTATATTTCCCATGAATCTTTGGGAGATGTTAAACAGGAAGTAAAATGTAGCTATAGATTCAGTGCGTTGTGCTGTTGGCTGCAGCGTGAGTCTTGTTTTTTAAGCCTAGGTTTATTTACATTTTAGTAAATTGGCACCATTAAAAGTATGCCGAATTAGCTGTTAGCACTTCCTGTTTGCAGTGAAGTCATGGATGTACAGATAACTGTCACTGATTTACTTTGACGCTGAAGAAAACCTAAAAACGTGAAGATTCTCAGGCAAGTTCTGCAGTTACAGTATAAGGAGCGACTTTTTGCTATGATTTCCAAGCAGATTTTTAAGATGTATATCAGAGATTACGAAAACTAGCGATTATTTTCATTATCGGTTAATCTGTCAGATATTTTCACGATTAATCGATTAAAGGAAAAGTTCACCCAAAAATATAAATTCAAAAATGTTTTGTGGTCTACGAAACTTCACCTGACTTTCCATCAACATGTGGGGAGGAGATGATAAACAAGTGTGCATTTTTAGGTGAACTGTTCCTTTAACTTTTAGTCTATAAAATGTAAAGGGAACGAATTGAAATTCAATTGCATTCAAATTGCTTCTTTTGTCCAACCGACAGCCCAAAACCCCCAAACTCTTCATTCTCTGTCATTAAATGACAAAGAGAAATAGAAAATCGTCACATTTGAGAAGCTGGAATCAAAATCAAAATAGTTGGTGACTAATTTTCTTTCGATCGACAGAGTTATGACTCCATGTGCACACTACAATAACCAACTTCCTGTTTCCAGAGCGCCTGGGCAGGCACCTCACCGTTTGAAAACCTCTGATTCAGACAGTAACCGTCCTTTTAATCATAGTTAGAAGGGGAGATTTGTACCGCTTTGATGAGGTTTGACAACTTTTTGATCTAATGTCGTCTTTAGGAAACTGAAGACGTCTTTTAGAGTTCGAGTTGAGAGCAGAGGTCGAGCGTGTTGCTGTTAATCGTGGACAATAAGCTATTTTGCAAAAAGTCGCGGACTTTTGCGTTGAGTTTCTGTCGTGCTGTGGGTGACAAACACACATTGTTTCCCTTCTGGCCGTTCGGCTGCTGAGTTGAATGTCCGTCCGTCTGGATCCTGAGGCTGTTCGGGCCCGACGGACGTGTCAGTGTACATACTGTAAAGATGTGTATGTAGGACTTCTATGTTTGAGAGTTATTTATTTACCTAAAGCTCATGATGTTACTCTGGAAATTTCAGGTGAAATATATTTGAAATATGTAGCATTCTGTTTGTCATTAAGGCTACGGACCAACACGGGGAGTTGTTTTTTTTCTGTTTGTTTTACCGGTGCAATATTATGGTTCTGATCATCACAGCCAGGCGGGAGCACCATCACAGCAGGGGCACAAGCTCGAGGCAGTTCACACTCACCACACACCACCTGCAGTTCACACCTGGTGAAAACTCTTTGTATCAGAGCTACTGTTGACCTCCGCTGTCTCTTTACAACCGTCAACAACTGCTGAGCATTTTATAGGACTGACTGTACCTATTTTTCAAACTGCAGTATTTTACAAAAACCTTTGAAATATAACTGGAGACTGGTTTTTCAGTCAGCGGGTGCATGAAAGAGTGAAACCCCCATAAGGAAGCAGCTCTATTTAACAAGCTGTTGCATGTCATCCAGTCAGATCTGAACTACTTAACCTTCATGCTTAACAATAATAAAAGCAGTTGTGTTGTCCACTATGTCCTCGCTGTTTAATGAGATCTATGTATGAAAACATTCTGCTGATTATATTTGAGATTATCACAGTTATTGCCACATTTGGATTAGAAGTGAGACGCTTACGGTTTTAAAACACACACACAGCCCAGTTTGAGTTTTACCACTTTATAATAAAACACCCTTTATGAAGAGGACGTGAGCTGTAACTGATGGTTTATTAAAGGAACGAGTGAGTACAACATGATCTGTACCTGGACCTGAAATGGGCGTGGCTTAAACAGGAAGTGGGTGGTGTTTAAACAGGAAGTGGGCTGGACTGTATCAGACTAGATGTATATTAATGCTTATAACTGATCTATAAACGATTAATAAACCATAACTCACAACTTATGAATCCTGTAAATAACGGGTGCCTTATTATTAAGTTGTACCAACATTTAATATTATTTATACTTTATTAAATAGTCATTCAGTGGTAATAATCCTGCTGCAGGATCAGTTACATATTTAACTGATATAAAACATGACAAATATTAATAGAAGTGTAGGTCTGTCAACGTTTAAGGTGGCAATAATTCATTTATATTTTGGATATATGCAGTGTTTCAGTGACACTTTATTTTAACCCCTTTCTTTAGTATTTATAAACACATTATAATGTAGTTGTAAGCAGTTTTTCAGACATTATTTAGTTTTCTTTACGCATTTGTTGTAACAACTAATCATTCAGTCTCCTTAATTAGATTCTTAATTAATACCTGATGGCCAAGTGCAACCTGGTTATAATCATTTGTCTTAAACAGTATTAAACCTTCCTGTGAATGATGATTATTAAACACTTTATTAGACACTGTACAGATTTATTCACAACTTTCATGACATGTATTTTTTAAAGCATTCAGTTACTGTTTCTATATGTTGCAGATGCTTCAGTGAATGTTGTTATAACTGATTACAACTACAAACACAGTAGTGTTACAAACAATACAATTTATTAAGTGTTAATATGCTTTTAAATCTAAACAAGGGGCGTTTATAATAAAGTGTTTCTCTGTATTCTGTTAGCAGCTGTACGCAGACGAACATAAAGATCTTTTTAAATGATTGGAGACTGTTTATCCTTTAGTTCCCGACACTGTGCGCTGGATTAACAACACCAGTATTAGAGTTACTTTTCTGAGTGACTTTGACTCTTCAGACAGAGGATTCAGTACCGATGTCTCCTGGTTCACACATCGGGCTGAACCTCTGCTGCCCGGCCCCGGCTCTCTCTACCATTGTCTGTACTGTGGAATAAATACAATTGGACAGTAACTCAACATGTGTACGTGTGGTTTTATCCTCCGTGCTGCAGCGGCGAGGCTCTTTGGACGGAGTCTTGTGGGTCGGTGCAGCACTTTGGTGAAACACAGCAGGACAGAAAAGTCCAAGACCACCAGTGAAGATACGTCTGTTCTTCATTTGTTTTGACTGAAATGCTGTTTTTTTCATTACAAATATCATCTTAACATTTAGAGTGAAGAGTTGAATGTTTGGAGTGAGAGGTTGGTGCTGCAGTGTTGTCATGTCATCACAAACACACTAATATATTCAGTAAAAGGTTTATTTTGAATGATTATTACAATTCAGTGTCTTTTTAACAATCTTCAACACCAACATTCCTGTTTTTTAAAGTGTAAGTAAGAAGCTGTGTACAAGCAAATAATGAAGCATCTCCTTATTGATTATGATCATGTAAACTGAAGTCATCATGAGCAGCGAGAGCCTCCGTGGCTGAACAGACACAGGAAGGAGCGCCGCCTGAACAAAGTCCAACATTTACAGAACAACAGGAAGACGTCAAAGTACCGCCCATCATGTTTGATTGACAGCTGATCTGTGTGCAGTGAAGAAACGCCACAACAATCAGCTCTCAGCAACAATGATGGAAACACA